>NW_008236767.1:6994431-7015246 GCF_000691975.1 Corvus brachyrhynchos
TGTAATTGCTCCTTACGCTCATTCTTCATTATGTGGGAGGACTTTGGTAATGCAAAATGATTCAAAAGTACTGTTACCAAGAACTTGGCAATAGGGAATCCTGAGGGCAGGGGAATGTCTTAAACCCTTTATTCTTCAGAATTTAAGTTTCCCTTATATTCAGTTGGGATTCCCTTTTTTTTTCCTGGGTTTGTCTTTAATTTGTTTTAAAATACAGATCACAAGAGAGAGGGTGGGAGGTGGAGCAAAAAACATTGGTCAGAAAGATGGTCTTCCATATTTTGAAGATACATCCAAAAGAACTTATTTTTAGTCTGTAAGATCTGATGCATCTCACCTAATTTCGGGTGCGTAGGTAAGGGGCATGAAGGGAGTCACTCTAAATTTTTCCAACTGATTATGGAAAATGATGGTCAACTCCAAATTGCTCACCCCACCTCGAGTTTTCTTGGTCCTTAACCACTGATTGTAAGGCAGAACAAATTAGCTTGCCACTTAGGTATTTTAATGAGATTAAAACTCTGGCCTTAAAGATCGTATTTCCTATGAGGTTTTAATGCTAAAGAATGGAAAGAAAAAGGACTGGGATTTTCAGAAGATGTTTAACTTCCATTGATTTTAATGGGACTATATGAATTCTTTAAAATCTAATGAGGTTCCTGAGTACCTTTAGGAACTATGTCTGCAAAGCTGAGTTTCACTGAAAACAAATAAAATTAAATATATTAAAAGCCATGTCATACAAGAAAATCAAAATTTGATGTTTTAGGCAGTTCAGTAGCTTTCAAAATATTAACCTTTTTCCCACTCGTTTTTAGTAATTGGATCTTCAGTTTGTTTAGGACGGTCTGGATGCACCACAGGATTTTATAAAGAAAAAAAATTTATAAAAATAAACAAATTCAGTCAAGAATTGCTGGTAGTGAGAAAAGCTAAAAATGTAACTTAATTTTTGCCCACCTGCCTATATCTTTTTTTCAGACACGAGAGATTAGGACTGGATTTTTATTTAATGAAGTATGCCTGCTGTAGTGTTGCTGCTATTTCTAAGTGGGATGTCTCATTCCTCCTGATATGGAGCTCCACAATTCCATTTTATTGGGCAAGCAAGGCAATCCTTCATTTGCTCATAGCTCTGCTGACTTCAAGAGTGTGTAGTACCAAGGTGTAAAGTCTTCCATGTAGAATTTTCCATGAAAAATTTTGCAGGATTCAGCCTGAACTTGCCTGTATTTGTCTTTCTTACATCTGGAATCTGCTATCCTGTAATAACAGCATCAGTAATCTTTTAGTAGCGTATTACAGAAAGTGAAAAGCTCTATGTTTATGCTAAACAGGAAATTGTATACTATTAGAGTTACTAATTAACATGCAAGGACATGTACATAGAAAACTTATGAACTAAAGTGGAGAGTGTGTTCTGATACAGTGAATTTTAGCTGGTTATATTACAACACTTGTATTATTATGCAAATAAGCAAATATTTGTATAAATCTGTATTTATGACTTAGAATTGTTAGATAATTTCAGAGGAATATCTGGCATCTCCTTTCTTATAAAAACACGTGTAGAGTTAGAAATCACTGGAGTGAGAACTGAAATTTTTTAAAGAATCATGAATATATTTATTTTTACTCTAGTTTTTCCCCTCTGTCATTTTTTAACAGCAATATGGAGCGATTTGCAGTATCTGTTTCAGTAGAATATTTCAACAATAACACAAATCTGTGGCAAAAGTTACTACCTGAAAAAGTTCTTGTACCTTATAAAGTGCTACCTATGAATGCAGCTGTTGCATAAATGGCAGAAATATGCCACTAAATCTGACTCGTCTGTATAGGTGACATACCTATCTGTAAAATACATCAGAAATAAAGCTCAGGTGCATCATGGACCTGAAATTAAGTAAGTTCTTTAGTGAGGTCTTTGATAAAACTCTATTTTGTTAATTATAGTAGGGGGAAATAAAATAAATACTAGCTTCTGCAATGAATGAAATAATTTTTTCCAAATACAATAACCATAAATTTTGCATACCTAATAAATGTCTTGTTTCTATATTCAGGCATGATCATTAAATTTTTAACTAGCTTACTACTGAATTCATTAATTCCAGAAGTATCATTACTGACATGTTACTTGGCTAAAGCAGGCATCCCTCTACCCCTTAAAAATATTTTTGGTACATTTACAAAAAACAGTAACTTTACATATTGCTTCCTACTACTGTGATAAAGTGTTGATAAATTTAAGTAGCCTGTGTTTGCTAAGCATTTTTTGGTTTTCTTTTTTTCAGAATAAAAGAAAAAATCCCTATTGAATGTGCAATGGAAGCAAGTGTTTTTCCAGTTCAGCAGTTTCTGTTGAATTGTAAACAATCAGGTTGTTCCAAAAGGAGAGTATCATGGTCCGTAACTCCGACAGCTAGTAGTAGTTTAGTTTACTGCTTCTACCACCTGCCTTCTGATTTAATATTGGAAGCAAGAAGCATGCAATTAAGTATGAGGAAATGAAAATAAATGACACTGTTCATTGCACATTACAAAGTGCCTGGCAGAAAGAATGCAGCTTGCCTGGACCTGATGACCCCAGGGGAAAACATGTCTCATTCCTGGGAAAGTGCCAGCGAATCAGACACTGAGCCTGGTTTTATCCACTATCAAATGCATTGATTTCCTTCTCAACAATTAGAAACTTTTTTTTTTTAAATTCTAATTGAGTTCTGAAAAGCAGGGAAATATAAAATGAAATGTACTGAGTGTATGGTAGAAGCTACAGGACACCAAACATGCAGGGATATTTTCTTTACAATTTCTTGAGAAAAGTTATTTGGATTACATCCTGAATTGGACCAATTTGGTCTGGTTATTAAATTCTAAGTCTTCTAGAAGTGAAGAGGTTTTTGAAAGATTAATTCCATCTAAGCAGCAATATTACATTCAATGCAATATGACTGGGTATATAACTCGAACCCTCCCCTCATTCCAGAATCTGAATGCTTAAAACCTGTTTCATTTTAAAATGTCTGTTCTGTGAATGCTATACCCTTTTTCCTATATATGGTTCATACAGTGGTTAGAACATAAAAGTAATAATTGTTTTTAATTTGTCCTAAATTGTCTAAGCATCTTTACAGAGGTAAGTAAATGCTATCCTGATATTACAGAATGGGAAGAAAGTGCACCATAGAGAAATCTGACGGCTTGCTCAGAATACGTAACGCATCAAAGAGTAGTTGAAAGTGAGAATAAGCAATTTTGTGAGAAAATAAAGGTTTTAACATAAGTCATGTTATTTTACTACAGAAGTCAAATTCGTCTTTTTTTAGATGAATGTAGGTGCCTTACAGATGAATTAACACATCACAGATTACCGTAATGCATTAATTCAGCACTACTGTCTATTTTAGATGGCCATGCATAAATGGTGGGGAAACTTTCATAATGAAAGCAGAAGCAAGTAGAGACTTTCATGCATTCATGATCTGGTACAAAACTAGAACTCAGATGAGATATGCCAAAATTTGTAAATTTTTCAGTGAAGCTAAATAGACAGAGAATATTATAGAACAGATAATTTCAGGTAGAAATGCTGCCAAGTCTTAGTGGTTTTTAATGATTTCATCTTGAAGAAAGGAGCATCTTGGTAGCTTGATAGGTATTGTTTTGAGTATAATTTTTTTTACCCCATAACCCAAAGCAAAACTCAAGGGTGCAAACTCAGAAGGAATTGAAACCTTTCAGGGAGTCACAGACCCTCCATTCCAAAACCACCAACTTTCACATTTCTGGCTGTATGCAAGTACATTGATCTTCTCTTTCTTTAATATTGCATGCACACTCCATAGAAGGATTTTTCATATTTCAATTGCATTTTAGGTAAGTTCCTCGCATTCTATGAAAGGTAGTCTTCTTTACTGCACTTCTTCACAGGGCTTTTTAGACCCCAGTAGAAAAAAAAAAAAAGTATTTGGATGTCAGTCATTCAGCCTCTGCTTTAAAAATCATGTCTTTCAGAGATGCTTTCTATCCATAGTCCTGCACAACATGAAATATGGTTGACAGCTATATTACCACACTGCAGATTGCAAGGCAATTCACATTCACACTTCTAAGTGCTTCTCCTTTCAAGAATTATGGATGTATGCCAAATTACTTGCATTGGGGTATATGGCCTTCTATATGTACTTTACAGAATAGGTCTCTGGTTTCCATTAAAATCAATGAAGTAGAGACCAAAAGAGCTTTTCTGAAGTGTTTACTAGATGTCAGACAAGGTTAATACTAAAATACTTCATGTATAATATGCATGTTCAATATATTTCAGTGTTTAAGAAGATATTTTCTGAATTTGGGATGGAAATTCCCCAGCTAAATTTAAATGTTGAGTAGTGTTAAGATCAGCTGTCATTGTTTGCTCCCCGTTAGTGTCTCTGTAAAAAATGAATATATGATTTCATACCCTATTTAGGAAGTGCTTCCAAATGTAATGGATCAGTAGCCATTTAAGGAACCTAAGGTCTTGTGTTAAAAAAAAGTCATGGTTATCTCAAATGAAGTGGGAAAGATACAAGATACCCTCCAACACCATTTCATCTAGACAAACTAGTGGCTATGCCATGTCATAAAACCTCATTCTTAGTCACTACGTTCACATATTTCTTTACAGGGGTTCCTTGTCAGACAAGTTAAAGTGGATGATCAGCAGGGATAGTATAATAATATAATTAACTTATTAATAATTAGTAAAATATCAGGATGATTCTTTTCAGGCATATTACTATGGTAAATGAGGCAAACTGGTGGATTTTAAAAATAAAGACTTGTGACAAACATTATAGCGACAAACTTAATTTTTGGGGAGAGGAAAAAAGAGAGAGATGCTCTAAAGATATCTGAGTGAAATATGGACTAAAGTGAATTTAGTCAGTGTGATGAAAGAATGACTTAAAGGGGGAGGAAAGGCATAAGAATGAGCGTAGGATGGTGGAGGGTACATTTCACCTTTCTATTTATTTATTTACTTTTTCAGTTATTAAAGTTTCCCTTAGGACTACATTACCTAGAAGAAAGCAGCAATACAGTTTTGAAATTGTCTTGAAATTTAGAGGAAAAAGAAGAAATACCTGGAAATCACTATCACTGGCTTTTGTCAGTAATCCTAAATCCATGAGGGTTTTGTTCTTGTTAAACGGATGTGTTTTACTGCAGTGGGGTAGGTATAAGTTGGGCTAGTGACTTGTTTTTCCATATAACATTGTGTTTTTGTAGCCCAGAGTTGCACTGTGTTCTCCAAAGGATAGATTTATTATATGCAGTGTTTTTCACTTGAACTGTACCATATGTGAATACTCTTGGTCTGTATCTCAAAGATGTTCTGTAAAATCATCTACTGTGGCTAGGAAACATCAGTATGTCCATTTATCAAAATAACTTGAAAGAAAATATAGTGAACAGGGACTTAAATGTACTGGAGCGGTTGCTTTAGGTGATTCTCCATAAGTAAACTTGAAAGCAAAGCAAACTAATGCCCTTTAGAAGAATAATTAGTAAGACAGAAAGTTTGCTGGCTAATTTCAAAATACAGAAAAGAAATTTCTGGATATTAAATTTAGTTTTTAAGAATTCTTGTGCTGGAAAACACTTCCTCTTGTCTCTGAAAATAACCCATGGAGGGTACAAGTAGATTACAGCAAACAGTGTGAGTACAGCATGGTCTTTCATTTGATATGCCCACGTACGCTCGGTAGTTCCTTCTGGTAGAGCTAACCTCCATGAGCTCATCTAATCTCTTGCAACATCTATCAAGTGTCACAGCAAGAACGTTTGTCCACTGAAGTGGTGGAATGGAAAAACAGAATCTCAAAAGTGAGAACTATTTATGCTTCCTTCACCAAGCTGTAAAGAGTCAGCCACGGTTACATAAGACTTTCCTGCCGGGTTTCAGCAGCTCTAAACATCCTCAAGTAAGGTGACAAAAATCAACAAAAGTATCCCAAAAGAGGCTGTAAGCAGCATGAAAACAAACAAAGGCAGAAAAATTAAACTTATGAAAAAAGTTGCAGCCATCCTTTATGGTAAAATAACTCAAATTTAGAAAACATTTCGGAGGTGTTGTTAGCTTTTTGCTCAGGCTTTCTCTTACATTTCAACCAGATGCTGGAGATGAGGAAAATGTGGACAAATAAGATGCCTGAAGTGGTTTAGAATGAACATTAATGCAAGGTGCATTTTTGTGTCTATAGGAAATTTCTTGTTAATAGCAGAGTGTGGTGAACAGAGAAAAATAAATTTCATCTGAGAACTACTGATGCTAAAGTTGAATTCTGCACAGATTGCTGGAGAAACCCTTTCTAGAAAATAGAGGAAAATTATGGCATAACAGTGACTGCCACCTGCTGCAGTCCTGAGATAAAATGTGGGTGTCAGGGTATTATTTCCCAGCTATTATTAGCTCATTGGTGGTTTCTGTAAATGTGCTCCAAGAGAACTGCTCTGGAGGCAGCTCACCAGATTTTCAGCTGCTGACAAAAAAAGACATTATGAGTGTAAGGAAAACATCAAATTTTCAATTTACGTCCCTGGTCTCTTGTGCAAGGACCTCCTGCCAGAATATTTTCGACTAGCTCTTTAACTTGTCTATTTTTGTCCTTTACTGTTAGCCCAAAATACCACAGCAAGTCCAGAACTATGGTATAAGAAAATTCAGGCTTTTTAAAAAGATACTGAAAGCAAGCTTATATACTTATCCAACAGAAACATTGGAGACAGCTTTCTGCATTTTTGTTTTAGCTTGAAAGTGGAGACCAAAGTCATGGCTGCTGGACCAGAGCCGCAAAATATAGCAAAGCCAGCATTCAAATGTGGTTGGTATTTCTTCACAGTGCACATGTAAGTGTGGTCTAGTATGATGTCAAGTCTACCTTGGAATACATCTTGTCTTTTTGGCCCCAGAATTGTGTGGAAAATGAATAACCTGCTATTGGCAAATGTGTATAGAACAGTGTTGAAAAAATAATGGGAGATGGTAATTTTTTACAGTGGAAAGGAAAAATCTCTTCAGAAGACAAAAAATGTGATCTATTAGCATAATAATGTCATCAAAGATCAAGTGTTATAGTATTTTATATTTTTACACTGGTGTTCCATAAACATACAACAATAGCAAGTTAATATATCAAATGTATACATAAAGTCTTCCCACTGTGCATAACTGTTCCATATATTACTGTTATATCTTCTGAGATTAAGTAAACACAGAATGTAATGTACTGTACATAAATATAGCACTACTGAATCATAATAAAAATTTTAAAATACCTTTTTACCATAAGAACTGTGTCAGAATCTCTCAGTGAAAATGTTGGTTAGCTGAAATGAGAAGGCGTTTTTCTTTTCCCAGAAATATACCAATTTCAGCAAAATTTCAGTTTCAAGAAGGATTTTCTGGTTAAGCCTGAATAAAACCTAACATAGACAACCAGCCAATGGATGTCTTTGAACTAAGAGGGAACAAAGGTCAGTATGTTCTTCTGTCTGTTTTACATAAGAGGCTTGAACCTGGATTTTGCACTTAGGTGAATGCCCTCCCTCTTGCTGGTAGTTTCAGTTTCCCCCACCAAATGTGCTCCCATTGTTTTAAATATGTAAGTGACCTTTTGAAAGATGGAGCCTCAGACCTGTTCTAGCACAGGAACATGGGAACTCAAGGGGAGGAAATTATGTTCATGTTCTCAGGAAACTTTTGCATATTTCCAAAATCAGAGTTCTGACAAATTTGAAGGTAACAAGGATTTGACAGTAAAAAAAAAAGGAAATTTGAAATATATTAATGCATTCTTGAAATAACAATATGTCAATAGGTAAACACTGCAACTAAGCAACCTCTTTATTTACTGTAGGGGAAGGAGCAGTGCATTTCAGAATTCACATGGCAGGGGGAGAAATGTTGCCCATGTTTGTAATCTGTGAAGACAGTGACAACTTCTTGTTATGGCTAAGAAGAGTATGAATTCGATTCTTTCTACAGACTTCTGGAAAAGCACACCCCACTTAGCCAGCTGTGGCAGGTCTGCCCGTGCAGCAGGCAGCCAAATGTTGGAGCCAACTGCTAATCCACCAAAGTGACAATGAGTTCAGGGCTGCATGGGCTGAAGACAGCATGAAAGAGAAAAAAGTGAAGCCACCACATTCACTTCTGTGGTCTTGTATGAGTTCATCATATTACCTTCTTACCCTGCATCTCATTTCACTATGAGGCAATCTCCTGAAACATAATTCCTTTGCTTGTCCCCTTGATAGAACATTTTATTTTATTTAGAATATTTGACTCTATTTGCAAAGGCAGGATAAAAAAGAATTTTATTTGTGCTATGAAATGAGAGAGTGAAGCAAGCTCCTGTAAGCAGGCTGCTTTGTTGAGTCAAATTTATACTCTCATTTTGAGTGTGGAGCTTATACCATTCTTCACTTCACAGGAAAAGATACGCTTTACGCTAATGCATAGTAATCTCTGTACAATCCCAACTCACTTTCTCTGCTTTCAGCCACGCCCTAGTGGGAAATTTCTCTGAGAAATTAACATGGGAATCAGCTCTTAACTGCATTTTCAAACACATTTACTGGTTAAATTTTTTTTTACTGTTATGACAAAGAGATTTTACTAATTAATACAAATAGATCTGTGATAACAGATAAAAGCCAGACACTGAAAGCTCCTACTTGTGGACTATTTACTTTCCTGGCACATTTTGAACATGAAATAAGTTAAATTACTGTTATTTTCAAAACACATTATAAATTGGAAAAGTGGTGAGTGAAAAAATAAGGCATTCACCAAGTATTAACTATTAAGCGTGAAGTTGGTTATAGATGGTCTTGCACTGTTTTTTTCTGTGATCAGTATAATAGAGTGATTGTATATAATAGATAATACCAGCTATTTCAGTATGGGTGTCTTGCAAAAGCTAAATAAATAAAAAGTGACTTAGCTTTTATTTACCTTGCAGCAGGTGAACAAATATGGTGACAGAGAAATAAATTATTTTTTCCTGCCAGCTAAGCATGTTGTCAATCCTTCTTACTAAAGTAATGAAGCAGGGAAACAATATTTTTTTTCTTTTCACTGTGGTGGAGGAGTTTTACATCAAAAAGGAAGATAACATTTCAAATTTGAGGATAGCTGTGGTGTGGTATTACTGTCTGCCTCCTAAGTCATGTACTGCTTTCTGTTTTAAAACAATCTGAAATGGCTCTAAACTATCCTGTCATTTTCTCCTAGAAAGTTCTTGCATAACTTGTAAAGAACACATGTGGACAATTTATTTGGGTCTCAGAGTCACTCTGTTGTGGAAATTTTGTCTGTGTACTGAACAGGATATCTTAAAGGATATACTTGTGTCTTTTCCATAATCGGATGCTCAGAATTTCTTGTAAAAGTGGGACTGTCAAGTGCTAGTGCAAACGAAAAGAATCCTCATTTATTTCCTTCTAATTCATTCTTTCACTTGGGAGTCCAGGCTTCAGTTTAAATTTCAGGGATGCCATTCAGCACAAAGTATTTGTAGAATTTTAAAAATGGCCTTTTATAAAGGCAGCAGTGAAAATGGTGATCTGTTGTTTACTTTCCCTGAAAAAATTGTAGGGTGGCTTTTCTCCTTGGGCCCTTTGATATTAGACTATTAAATTCCTCTTTCACAACCAGTCCTGGACTTCTGAAAACTTCTAGACTACATACATATGACAGCTTTGAGAAGCAGTGGGAGGAGAGTGAAAGACGGTGCAAAACTGAATTCTGTGGCAACTGGGCAAATTGCCAGTAAATTCAATGAAGTTTTTCATTAAATTCTGTGTGTTTTACATTAAAACTGAATTTGGCCCACTGTCTACAGCTATTAAAATTATACAGCTTTAAAAAGTTACATGAAATTTTACCTACTTGAAAAAATTCAGTATAATGTTGAATCTATTTTAAACACACTTGAAAAATACTTCTAAATTATCTGTTAAGGACTCATATGGTGTGTGGCTTCTCTCTTTATTTTCTGTCTGGATAGATCTGGTGATTGGTTCCCAGAGTTTTCTGTACACACTTGGCAGCATCAAATGAAAATATGTATGCATTTGTTTGTAAGAAAATTCTTCTGTTGTTGTGGGGGTTTTTTTAATGACTGTCATAGAGTGATAGATAATTAAGATTGTTCTCTTTTCCCCTTTAAATTTGTCTTAGATTGATGTTACAATAATGGCCAGCTTCTTTCATCAGTAAATGTCAAGGAGTTATGGACTTTAGGAGCTCTACAAAGAAAGACTTACTTTTATGTCCTAAAGGATGTGGAAAAAGGCATTCTTTTCCTGCCCATCCTAAGGAGGTATGAATAGAGAAGTTTGAATAAGACAGATTAAATAAGACAGTGAGAGCTGCTTGAAGGATTGTGGCCCTATTTAGGATCCATGCTTCTAGTTTTGAAACTACTGGCTAAGCAATAGGAGATATTTGCAGACAAGGAGTGTTTTTAGTGATTTTTTGGATGGAAAGTCTTTGGGAATAGTCTGGACAGCAAATCATATGGTGATATGTAAGGAGATACAGGGAATAGATCAAAGCTATATTTTCTCTTTGCATGCAAATAGCAGCAAGTTTTGCAGTATATTATTTTGCTTGGTTGAGAAAGTTATCTTCATTAGCTCCTAATTCTCCAGCCAAACCCAGAGGGGAATGCAGCTGAATGCACCAGGTAGGTTCAAGGAGATTACGTGAATGGAAACATGTTTTCATAGTGAACACTTCACAGATACAAAGCCTTAGGTCACACATTTCAATTCCACACTATGCAGTTCCCAGGTCAGAAGGCAAAATTCCTGACCAAAGACTGTGTGCTGACCCTTTTGAAATAAGCAAATGTCATCAATTTATTCCCTTGTGTCTGGATGCCATTTGCACTATCTGGGAATGTTTGGACCAAGAGGGTACTACAGGTCCCTTGGTACAGAAGACAAAATTATATTCACTGATATTAGATCACTGCTGTATCCCACAAATTCATTCAGGGACACCAGTTTTGAGCATTTCCAAGTTACCTTCTATTAACAACACATCTGTAAAATGAAGACCATTAACAGGATTTGGCTCATAACTAGATAGGTACTGAGTTATCCCAAAACACAAAAAGAGTTGGCAGTTACTTAGGGTGGAAGTCAGCACACAATGCTCAAAGTGCTGCCCAGGGGAGTTCAGCTTTGAACAGACCTTCCCACCTCCTACCTCACTGTTTTTGTGTGTGCAACAGAGTGGTTAGTCCTACATGAGGCATGAGGTGGCTGTTTTTCCAGCAGCATTCACATGTGTGTTTGTACATACTCTTCAACCCCAAGAGCAGCAAAAGCAGCAATGTTTTCTGTAAGTCTTCTCCTTTTCCCTGACATAAGTTTTTCTCTCCATGTTTCGGTCAAACTCCTATTATTTTCTTTCTAAAACATAATTTTAAAATATATCCAGTTACTTAATTTTTCCTCCCTGAATTTTCATTCTGTTCATTTTAAGCACCCCTTTTCATTGCTGGCATTGCTGACAAGAAAGTTGCTTCCATCCTGTATTGGTTATGCTGCATCAAAGTCCTATTCAATCTTAAAAATGTCCTCCGGCAATTACTATTTTAATTTACCCCTGATTATTTAACTAATGCAGTAACTTCAAAAACTCTAGAAGAGACAGGCAAGAACCTGCAATTCTTGATAGTTTTTATTGTTATGTTCCCCTGTCACCACGAAGAGTATCCCTTAATTATGTATTTGAATTATTGATGTTTCTCAGTTGTAGAGAAGCCTATCATCTGGGTGTCTTTTGTTTGAATTTCTATCATTTTACTTTGCCAAATCTAGATAGAAAAATATGTCATTTACTGTAGTTTACTGTAGGTTGTCAATAACCTTGCCCAAACAAATGAAGTAGGACAGCATCTTTCAGTGACATGAAACACAGTTGAAAGATGAAAAAGAAATTACACAATGGCAAGAAGAACTGTGAGCCAATAGAAATATAAAACGTGTTCACCTTCTTGTTATCTCACAACATTCAGATGATCATAACAGTTTAGAAAGCATACCGCCCACACCACAGGATCTTGCTCCTCTTTAATTTTGTCTAATTTGTGTAGTGAATAACCAAATACTCATAATGCAATTAGAAGATAATCAGGCTTGTAATTATGTTAATTGCTGGAGACTTACATCAATCCTCCAGCAAAGTGATAGGATTTCAGGGGAACTATTAACATGGGAAGAGAGAAGAAGCACACATGAGAGAGAAAGAGATTGGGGGAGTGGGTAAATTGATGAACAGCTTAGGCTTGTATCATTGAGCAACAATGAGAATACAATGGTGCAACAAATGAAAAGGGCCTCAAGGGGAGAAGCTCAGAAAATGAGGTTTTAGGTACCAGCAACTCAACCTCTTTTGTCTGTTTTCTTCCCATAAATAATCATGTTGTGCATCTATATTTATTGTAATAAGCCCAATTCAGAGAAATTGGATCCATAGCTGAACAGAGAACAAAGGGGAACTGTTCAGCTATGCAGCAGTTTGCCATGTCTCCCACACCACTGAAAGAGCCACTGTATTACCTTCTGTCCTTGACTCCTGGGGGTATTCTTTTCTCATGGTGATGTCTGATATTACATTTAAAGCCATAATACTGCAACTGCAATGGGCTGTCTCAGAAATGTCATGGATCAGTCATAATCTCTGAAGAACATACAATACATAGTGGACTGACAGAATTTATTAAGTAATCCACAGTGGAAATGTTTTTTGGTGTTTTTATTTACCTTTTTTTTCAGTACCTCATCGAGGTTGTAATGATTGTGTAAGCCTTTTGAAAGTAAGTTTTGTCAGATGAAGTCTGATATAAGTTGTAGATGATGACTGTATTCTATTAGGGTGGCTATTTCTCAGTTTACAGAACAGCTTTCTGTGTTTACACTACCTGTCAGAAATTGACTAGCTGGCTTAAAATAAAAATAGATTTTTTAAAAGAGCATAGTTATTATTACTAAGTTACTTTTTTGTAGTTTTAAAGTTAGTTTTGACATGGGAAATGAAACTAGTAAGGATCAAGAAAGACTGCCCTTAGACTAGTATGATCTTTTTGCCCACAGCTGTCATGATAAAGATAATGAATAAACTCAGTGTATTTCTCTTTTGATCTGTGTGTTTGTACATGCAATTAAAGCAAAGAGCATTTTGCTACATTTGATTTACTCTAGGAATGTACCTGGATGTAAAAATACATTAGCTTTTGCAACTCCATGGAAAAGCACATTTTCACATACGTATTTAAGTGGACATTACACTATTATTTATGAATAATGATCTAAAGAGCTGAGGGTTTAAGAGAAAATATTTAAATATATAGAAGTGCCTTGTTTTGAATATTTCCTACAAAGGACTTGTTTTGTGCATTTGATTCGGATTCAACTATCAAGTGTCATCGGTCATTCCTACCATATCACGTCTTTAAATTCCAATTAAGGTTGATTTCTCAGTTCTAAAAAGCCTAGGAAGAGTCAAAAGAAACTCTCTCAAGGGCTTCATCTACTAGAGATTTCTCCTTCATTGTTTCTTCGAACAGATGAGTGCTACATACCTTGACTCCAGCCATGACAACACAATTCCCATGAAGCAGCCCTTAAAAATCACTCTGGAGCTCACACAGCAGGAGACTGAAGAGCATAAACCCAGTGTAAGCCCAAGCTTCCTTACACAGAATTCCTCAGCTCTGTGGGGCTGCGTGCCCTTGTTTGGCCCACCCTGGTGTACCCTTGTTGCAGGAGTGTGGCAAATATGGGGGCTCTGAGTTGATCCCGGTCTATTCTGGGCCTCTGCAAGTATCTGAAGGAACTGTGTCTGTCTGACAAAAAAATTGAGCATATAATATGCACAGAGGACATCTTCAAATCTAAGCAATCCAGGTGCAAGACCAACAAAGGGAGCAGCACCACCTTCTTTCTGTGCCCTGCCCACATAGCTATACACAACACCCAATGCAGTGGGGAGTGGATGTGCTGTTCAGCAGTCCTCTCCATCACGGACATAGCAATGCTCACTTTACTTTATACAGCCTGACACATTTAGGCCTTCAGGGAGCTGTAAAATTTCATTTTACTTCCAATATTCTGAACGTGAAGTTTTGAATGCCAGAAACTGACTTCCCAGAAAATTTCAGTAAAACAGAACAAAACACAACCCTATATCTTTGCATTTGCTTCTTTTGACTTCTTACATGAAAGGTATTTACTGACACCTCTCTTCCTTGTTGGTAAGCTTCACTGTGTTTTGTGTACCTAATAATAATCTTCACATAAATGGAGTTGTGAAGACATCACAAACTTATTTTTACTAAATTTTGATAGATATTGTAATCAGTAATATAGTATAGTTTATTATAATTGAGTATTCTTGTAGATGTGCATAGATTTTTAAATCACTTTCACACCAAGCTTAAGTATGATCTAATTTTACTGTCTTTTGTTGGCCTATGCTACAGACTCCCAGCTAGTCTTAGGAGAAGAAGGACTAGGAAGGATAATGCAGGCAGAGAAGCTCTTAAGCAAGGAAAATACAAGTTTAGAAAGTGTATTTCAAGTTAAAATTTGAAAGAAAGGAAGTTTTGTTCAGTTATTACTTATTTTCATGCTTCTTTTGGAATCTTCCTTGGATTGTACCTGTCAGCCACAAGCTCTTTAAAATTGGCCTTATTTGTGTTTGGAATTTGGGCTTGCTTGTGCAGGTGGGGTAAGGGTTTGACTTATAAATCCCAGGGGTAGTATCAAGTGAAAAGGTCCCTTCAGGGCATCTTGGCACTTTCTGTTGGTAGCACAGTAACTGTGTTTCATGACATTGTCCAGCATATGGACCCCAAGCAATAGAGAAGGCTTTATTATCCACAACCCCCCTATGCTGGTTCAAAACCCTATTTCTTTTCACCACAAAATGTCTATTCTCCTGGCCGTCAAATCTCAGGATTTTCCTACAAGTTAAATTCTAGATTTCAGAGATTCTTGCTGGCTCCTTACCACTATTCCTATAGCTGTCTTTTCTCAGTCATTCATTCACAGTGTGTCTGTATAACTAAAGGCCTTGGAAATTGCTGCCTGACCAGCTCAAGGTTCTCCAGCTTATTTAACACTTCAAGGAGCATCTCAAGCCTGAAATAACTAAAATATAACCAGTGGAACAGAATAAGGCTCATTGTCTTGACACCCAGTGTCCCCAAATGCAGCAGGTCCAAATCTCTTTTAAGTTAGTTGCATCTACCATACTTGAGAAGTTATACAGGGATGAAATAGAGGTGCATGAAATGAAAAAAAAGTATCAATGACTGCCTTTGTCAAGATGAAGAACTCAGGGAGGAAATTTTCTTTCTTCTGTGGAAGAAGTGACTATACCTTTGGTAGGACATTCTGTCCCAGCCCATAATGTAAAGCAATAGCAATCCACACAGAAAGAAATATAAGAGTCACAGAAATATGTGGAAGGTATCTTTTCAGCTTTATACCGGCTAGCGCTCGTATTTCAATGCCTTAGAAAGCCTCGAGCAGCCTTGAGAGGTAGCACAGGCGATCTAGCACTTTAGTAGCTCTAAAATCGGTACCTGAATCAGCTGCAGAGCAAATACCATCAGCAGAAGCAAAGAGGGAGAAGTATAGCTCCCTGCTCGCTCAATTCCCTGCAGTTAGAAGCTTTCCAATGAGACAGACAACCAGAGATGTTCACAGGAAGGTAGCTGAGCTAAGAGAGGGCGGGGCCTCCCTCGACCATCTTTTATTAGGAGAAGGGGAAAGGGGAGGACTGGGGGCGGACCCGGGGTGAGCAGCCAATCAGACACTGCTGAAGAGTCTGAGTTACATTTGGTTTTGCCCACGCTTAGAACAAAGGAGCTTGGAGCACATGGGCAGGAGCAGGTGTCTTTGGGAGGGGAAGCTCGGAACAGGCAGCAACAGAAATATTCTGTGACTTGAATGAAGTTCAGACCACAGATCTATGTACCAGAATCAGCAGCAGAAAAAGCAGAAGAAAATTATTGTCCCCCTCTATTCCTCTTGGGACTCCAGTTGGAGAACTGCATTCAGCTCTGGGATCTTCAACTAAGAAAGGCATGGATTTGCTGGACAAAGCCCAGAGGAGGCCACAAAGGGAGGAACCACCTTTCTTATGAAGACAGGATGAGAGGATTTGTGTTGTTAAGCCTAGAAAAGAGAAGGCTCTGGGGAGACCTTAGAGCACTTTTCAGTACCTAAACGACAGGACAGCTGGAGAGGCACTTTTTACAAGGACATGTAATGACAGGACAGGGGAAAATGGCTTTAAAGTGACAGAGGGCAGGCTTAGATTAGATATTAAGAAGAAATACTTTGAAGTTTTCAAGGCCAGGTTGGAATGGGCTTTGAGAAACGTGGTCTAGTGAAAAGTCTCCCTGCCTGTGACAGGGGTGTTGGAACTAGATCATCTGTGTGATGATCATCATCAGCCTTCTAATCCAAGCCAGTCTATGATTCCATGATGTCATTGAAAACCTGTAAGTTTTAAAGAGATTTGTCTCCAAATAATTTCAAGCACACCATGTAATGGTGAAACAGCACAGTGTAATTTTGCCCCATCGGAACATCACACATCTCCATGCCCATGACTGTATTGTTCATTAAAAGAAATGTACATAGTTCTTATTTTCTGCCTTGAACCTAACCCCACCAATGAGAAGGTTGCTTTCTTTTTATTTATTTATTTTCTTTAATTTGGAGAAAGTGCACTAAATTCAGCACTCAAAATTAAATCACATCAACAATTGTCTTCAAGCTTCTGTTATCTCAATATTGACAGTTTCCTTGTTAGTATAGAATTTGTCAGCTACTGCCTTGTAGTGGTTTGGAAGAGCTTGCTTTTAGATGTCAGCAGTCCCTAGCTTGTGAGTAGGTGCACATATCCTTAAGTATTCCTGTGCCAGTATGGCAGAGGGTCAGAGCCAGCTGTTCACACAACTTCATTAAAATTGTCTCACAGCAGTTTTGGAAGTTTTCTTATTACTGTTTATTAGTAAAAATGATGTTGTGATATCATCAGGCTGTTAATTGTCCTGCCAAAACCTTTTCCTAGCATTTCCTCTATTTCCTAGAATAGAGAAAACGCAGAGATTGCAATATACTCGGATTTCTCAGTGCTTAGTTTTTAAGAGAGCCATAGTCCTTGCAAAGGGTCTGTACTGGAATATCTTCCCGTCTGTCCCACATCCTTTTTCTTCCACATATTTATCTGCTCCTGTGCACTTTTGCCCCACGATGGATCCACGCTGTGGCATTCTTATCCTAGAATTGTCTCATGATAGTGAGATATACATGCACGCCCGAGGACAAATCCCGTGCTTTATATCCTCAGTACATGTAAGTACATACAGCACCACATTTCCTCTGTAACAGAAGCTGATGAGGTGCACACGTGGACACACATCTACCACGTGTGGGACCAACTGTGCTAGCTGCTGTAATTACTGCCAGTGTAGGATCAATACAGTACAACACAATTCTCTTTCAGTGATAGCAGTACCTGAGAAAATTAAGTTTGGAGTTTATACTATTGCTTTTGTAGAAAGGACATCAGCTTCTTCTAGAGTAGAGTGTGAAAAATGATGCTCTAATCATCCTGCTAAAGATGTTAATTACTAGTGCAGGATACCACATTATTTTAGGAGGAAAATACATGGGTACAAATCAAGCTGGTATACAGTGTGGATGTTCAATTGTGCCATTATAAAATTAAAACTACTTATCACTGAGCACCTTGGTCTAGGTAAGCTTTGCAATGAAGAAAGGGTTATTTTTTCTAAATATATTTTCTTATTCTAGGAGTTATATGAAAATCCCAGTAAGGCCAAGCTATGGTAGATCCACTAGTCAGTCAGAAAAAATTAATTAATTTTCTGGGGGAGTGGGAAGTAGATTACACAATGCAAAGCCTTTCCCAAAACTCTGGCCATACTCAGGAAAGTGAAATGTATGAGGAGAGTTTGGGATGAGAGATATGGGTGTAATTTCTTTTCTTTTTTCTGAAGGAGTATTGTGCAGAGAGGAAAAAGAAAAAAGCAACAAGGAAGAAGGTGGAAGAAGTCCAAGGACAGACAGAAAGGGGTGATCTTCAAAAAGAGCTAAGAGAGAGTGTCTTTGGGTAAAACACTGTGCCAGATAAATCTGAAGTGTGGGTACTTTGTTTTGGTTTTATTTTGAAAGAAAATATTGCACACATTGTTTGGGTAGACAAATAATTATATGAAAGAGCTGCCTGACTCCCTCAGCAATTCTCCAATGTGCTTTATTAAAAATTAACACTATTTTCCATTTGTCTTGTGAGACTATTTACTGAATTTGGTAAGACTTTACTTTGCCTTTACTTTGTTAATAATATATCCTCAGATATTCTAACTCATATTATTTGCATTCCATACAAAGATGCTTGTAAAATTAGTTTCAGAGCCATGTTTTGAAACAAAGAGCTTAGAGATAAATAAATGGAAAGTTCTTTTTGTGCTTTTCTGCAGAATGCTGTCTTGGCACACAGCAGAATAGCTTGCTTACTTATTTGGATTTACGGCCTAGAATGAAAATGAATGGAAGGCTATGTAGAATAGAAAGCTGAAAAGAATTACCTTCAACAAAACTGGAATGAAACTCCTGTAGATTTTGCCAGGTCTATTGTCTCAGCTGCCAGGTTTCTTCATCTTGTGCCAGGTTCTCTCTCTAGATCCTGGTTAAATTTTCCATACATCAAATGCTTCACACCTGATTAGATTGGCTTTTACACTGCTAGAAGGACAGGACGTTGCTAACCTGCTATGACTAGAAGCCAGACTGTCTTTGGAAACATTGGCTCGGTTTGGAGGCTCTCTTAGGGACACCTTGTGGAGGGTAATCAATTTCCATCAGGACACGAGTTCAGCCTCTCTCTTGTGACCATCATAATATAATTGAAATTATCCTCAAGAAATTTTACTGTGTATTTCCACCAGCTGTGCCTGACTCCTTTCATTCTGCTCTTTTGACAGCAGTAGTTTTGCCCATCTCGGATGGTCTCCAGTGAGCTCCCGTATTCAGGACTGTGTTGTCTTTTGTTTTAAGTGGACTACCAAAACCTTTCTGTCAGTGTCCTAGTTTGTTCTCCATGCACTCACACATTTATTAGATCAGCTTCATCATGAATCATTAATTACCAAGGAGTTGTTTGTACCATGAAGAGGTTTCTTATTCACTCTTCCCATAATGAAATAAAGTCTAAAAGTTGTGTGAAAAATTTATGCTTGAAGGGAAGCCACTGTGTCAGAGTGGTGACCATGTTTTACACAGTTGCTTTGTGCTTTCAGTCCTTACTTTAGAAAGGGAGATGCAAGAGTTTATTTATCCTTGCCCCTCCCTTGGAAAGTTGTCCTGCTGGAATTCAAATCTTATGCTTTTTCCTGGACCATCAGGAAGGCAGTAGAGGTGAAAAAATGGTCTCCTACCTCTCTTCAGTCCAAATGGAAGACCTTCAACCAAAATTGAGGAATTTGTTCCAAAATTTCAAGGTCCAAGAACCCAGTTAGACTGCAGAGGGAATGTACTGCTAAACCAACAGTAAAGGCACCATTGGGATACAGTCTATATTTTAAGCAGATGAAGTAAGAAATATCAGCATATGCTGCAGAATTTGATACGAGAAAGATTGCACCATTGCTGCCACGCTATGAAGTTACATAAGTGGATTTTTCCAGGAAAATAAGGTGTGGTGCTCGGTATGAGTCCCAATTTTATACACCAGCATTAGTTCAGAGTTTCAGAGAGATGCCTACTCTGCAAGATTTCAGACTCACTCATCCAGTCACTGCCATTTCCTTTTGATTGGATGAGGCATCTGGTGTAAATAGGTGAATACCATCCCTTGACACCAAACCATCCTTATCTAGCCAGGAAGAAATGTGAGTACCCTACAAGCTCAGCAGCCTCCTCTGCAGGCAGGAGTCTGGCTGCCAGTGTGAGGACCAGCTCCACTCCTGGACTTGTGTAGTGGTTTGGTCCAAAATACTCATTACTGTTTATCTGCTGTGAGATAAGAATTAGGAGAAATGCAAAACAGGCACCAAACTTGAAAGAATATAAAGAAGTTTATTAACAGACCTAAAAGAAGAAAAAAAAATTATACCACCTTCAGAACTCTCCTCCTCCCCCCACCTTCCTCCCTTCTCCCACTGACAATGTGAAAAGACAACCCTTAAGATGTTCAGTCTGTTTACCACTTCCATAATAACCTTGTTCAGTCCATTTAGAAAGAGAAGTCTCTTCTTGCTCATGCTATGAAAACATTATCACAACGAGACAGCCGCCCACTTCCAAATATTGTTCAGTCCATTTAGGAAGAGGAGTCTCTCTGCCTGCGTGTGAGTCCTTTCCCCCGACTTGCAGCTTTTCCCGCAACTGCTTTCGAGGGTCCACTCTTGAAGTTTTTTGGGGTACAATTTTAAGGTTGAGCCGTTCAGAAACAAAAACAGAGGCCCTTCTCCTTCCCTGGGAGCAAAGGGTCTTCATCATCTTCATCGTTAGGACTATCTCTGGGAGCATCTCTAGGAACTGAGGTTTTCTCCTTTCCCATTTGGAGCAAAAGTCCTCATCTGGTTCATCTCTAGGGACTGAGGTTTTCTCCTTTCCCGTTTGGAGCAAAAGTCCTCATCTGGTTCATCTCTAGGGACTGAGGTTTTCTCCTTTCCCATTTGGAGCAAAAGTCCTCATCTGGTCCATCTCT
>NW_008236767.1:7015523-7017185 GCF_000691975.1 Corvus brachyrhynchos
CACGGCTGGAACAGGTCCATGGCTTCAGGATGGCCGTGGCCCGGCCCGGCCTGGCCCAAGCAGGGCCTGGCCGGGCCCGCTGGGCCCTGCTCGGGTCCTGCAGCCACCTGTCCCAGCGCCGGAAACGAGAGAGAGCTTGGAGGGGGAGTTTGCCTATTCTTAAATGTGGATAACAGAGGTGATCACAACTTTAAGTGGCTTAGAGAATTGTCCATATTCAAACTGGCCAGCTGATAGGTTCTATCAGTTCCCAGAGGAATCTGTAAGCACCCCTTAGCAAGGACGTCCCTTCCGGGACTATGCTTGCTAACCTATGACAACTTGTGACTGCATCAGCCTGCTGGGAGACAGCCTTCAAAAACCCTCAGGCCCTCCCCTGCTTTGCTCAGGAGCTGCATTTTAACTGCATTTTAACTCAGGCTGCAGACCATGGTACTCACCTGAGCTTTGCTGTGTTCATGTCTCTGCATAGCCACAGATCTCTGAACCCAGGCTCTGTTGCCAGTGTGATTTCCTGTCTCCACTTTGGACCTGCCTCATCACTGTGGACCTGTCTGGTTATCTCCTTATCAGAATCATCTTCCCTGGCCCTGCTCCACTCTTTTCAATGGGAACATCTGTATGTTCCCCACTATATTCACTTTCTTTTCCTTTCAATTTACCATAAAGCTTTTGTTTTATTGTAGAAAATACATGAGATTTGGTGTTGAATTTAGCATGCTTTTTCTTCCTTTCAGTACATTACTTTCTTTTTTAAATTCATAAAGGCATGGAATGTTTAATAAGCTGATGTGCATTAAGAAAGAAATGCAATTATATGCTTAGAAATTAAACTCATGGAATGAAAGTCTGAAACATGGTGAGATGTTCAATGCCTCTAAAGCACTGATATGGTTATTACGTTAATATAAATAATGTAGAAGTTTATCTGTCTTTCTTTGTATATCTGTACCCTTTTACCATGATTCCATGATTGCATGGTGTGATGTAAGCCCTTGTCCAAGAAAGACCTCAAGCATGTCTTCAGGTTCATTCCAATCAGGAAATCACTTCAACGTAAGTTTCAAGGATTCAAGGATATCCTTTAATACCTCTTCTGCTTTGTTTGCTTTAGTGGGCCTGTTGTGAAAAGTTTTAGTAGCCTGACTCTGAAAAAGAGGGTCACTCCTAAGAACTTACATTGCTGGTAGATTATTAAGGTTCAATACTATGTATCCATAGTATTGAAATAAACACAACACTCATTCTGTAATATATGAGGGTTTTTTCCTACAAATTGACACTTTGAAAGCATTCAGGTGTTTCAAAATAGTTCGTTCAATTTTGTTTTCTTGCTACAAAAGTCAAGAGCCTGTCAGTTGCTCTTTCCTGGAACACCCAACACTCACAACTCCTTTCTGAGTCAAGCATCAGACAAGGGTAAATGGAGATTAGGAGAAAAATTAGTTACATAGTCCAGAATTTTTCAAGAAGCAGCTTGAAACTGTTGAAAAGATATTCTTAGGGCTTACTTTACTTTTGAAAAGTAAAGAATGTGCCTTCACATTGAAGTTTTGGTGTAAAGTGTTGGGTATAATATACTCTTCTGCAAAAATTTTAGACAGAAATCCAAGAAGGTTAAAATATATATATATAAAATTAATATTTCATTAGCAGATTATA
>NW_008236767.1:7017219-7022327 GCF_000691975.1 Corvus brachyrhynchos
GGAACTACATCTAGTATTCCAATATAAATCAATTTTCTTAGAACTTTTTAGTAACTGCAAAAGGAATACAAGAAACCTTTTATACTCTCTATTCCTAAACCATGTGCTGTGTATATGGTTTGAAATGGAGAGCAGAGCAAAATCTTAATCTAATATTATTGATCCACTGAATGTGTTTAATTTTAAGTGGGATCTGGCAGTTACAAGTGACTTCTGTGTGTTTCTCAATGTGTTTTTTGTTCATCTATGCTCACAGTCACACATAATTCACCATGCTCAAGGGAGCCAGAACCTTGCTAAAATGAGATTTAAAAGAGAAATAGTTTCACTCTGACCTCCAGTTTCCTTTTTCCTAGCAAGAACTGTTGTACACTGCTCTGCCCTGGTAGCTGTGGTTACTTTCTGTGAAGTGGATGTGGCCCAGTCCAAGTGCAGTTCCCTGACTTAGACTGTATAATATGCATACAATGCAGACCTCCCTGTGTAGAGGTGTCTGTGCAGCACAATTTTTCCCTGCACAGGGCAGCCTGAGGCTGAGAGTGGCACTAGTTGCCTCTCTCTCTTGAATTTTGAGATTATTTAAATACATTAGATGGCTCTGGTACATTTGTGAGCTTTGACAAGTGACTGGTAGAGTCAGGAGGACTGATGAACATTGCCATAGATCAGTCCTGACAAAAATTCATATTTTAGAGGCCTTCCAGCTCTAGTACTTCTCCTGTGTCTAATATTTTACTCAAATACTTAAATGGGCTTTAGGAAAGAGAATTTGGCTCCACTTGTGTTCAGTGTGGGATACAGGCATGGTTGCAGAGAACCAAACCCACCGTGGTCTCGACCATGGCCTTTAAGCCCTTCCCTGTTACTAATACCCCCAGCAGTTTTGTCAGACATGGTCCAGGGAAATGCTTTCACCGTGTCTGCCAACCTGTAGGACATTACACATTCAGCAGTGCACAGAAGCACTGTAATTTTCATGTGAAGCAAAACAGTAAATCTGGCTGGACACTAAATAGAAACAAGAAGAGAAGCAACAGACAGTCAGACTTAAACTACAGTTGTCCTAAGTACACAGAAAATTGCTTTATGAGCCCAGCACATACAGCCAATTTTCTACTGTGCATTGAGAAAAAAAGCTGGCAAATATGGGATTTCAAAATGGAAACTTGTCTAATATAGCAGGTCAGATACATGTGGGAAGTTGTTTTATCTGCATATTGGTGCATGATGGCAGATTACTTCTCTTAACTTTATATAATTTTATTACAACATTAATGAGGTATAGCTTTTGAGGGTGAAAGGTATAACCTAATATCCTGTGAGGAGGGAAAGGCAGACCCAATCTAACCCATGGCTGACTGGTTTTCTGGATTACATGATTTAATATGCTATTGTTTCTGTTCCAGGAAGGTACTGTAAATGCTGCCAAATTTCTTTGTGTACCTATGTGGATGTAGTACTGATCAATCAATAAAGGGAGTAAAGCAAAAGGGCAGTTCTGACCAGCTGTGGTAAGTTTAGGCCACTTGTGATACCAAATTTGGTAGTTATGTCAAAGGTGCATTATCAGTGATCTAGAAAAATTATATTTCATTCCTCTTTGTAAGCATTTCCTTCTGAGTGAATTCCTACATAGGTTCACATCAATTTCTATCAATAAATGTAGTTCCTCTCACATGGTGTCACGAACACTCACCTTGATATCAACTTGTCCTAAGTAAAAGTGTAGCCCTGTGATCCATATGCCTCTTAGAATTAATGATCTTCATTGTCTGGTAAGAATGGTCATCTTAAATATAGTGTGTTTTCAAGATCCAGTGACACATTTCAGAACTATTTGTCACGTGCCTGACCCCCAGCCTAATCCTAGTCTTATACTGCATGATCCTTGCTCTGTTTTAGATAAGGTACACAGCCTTACTAAGCTCAGCCCTCTTCCTAGTCCACAAGAGACCTAGAAAAACCTAAAAAACCCAAGGACTTCAACTTTTTTTTGGCATCCTAATCAAATTCTACTTTGATCTAGAAAATCCTTCCTGCTGCAGATATTGTAGGAATATATTTTCCTTAGTCCTCATCAGAAATATTTGTAGCTCTATTGAAAGAGTCAAACTATAAAGTCAGTTCTTCTATCCATATTGCCAAACCCCCTCACTTAATGTAACTACTTAACAAGCTTAAGCCACATCTATCAAAGCTCTCATCAATAAACCTTTTTGTCAAGTGATTCTAGCCTGTTTTGGTCTTTTAAAAACCTAATGGCACACCCAGATCTTTCATCTCTGGTCTCCTGAAAACTAACCACAGCCCCAGTCCCAGACCATCCATCCACCAGTCAACCAAAATCACTGGTGTCTGATATTCTGAACAAGAAACCCAACTGATAGGGGGCCCTTGCTCACAGTCTGCGGTTTGGATCATTGTCTATAGTTGTGCTAGATTCATCTTCCAGGAAAACAAGAGATTTATTTCCTTGCATTCATAAGGGAAGAAACTAGAATGAGAGCTGGAGCCAGCTAGCTGTTAAGAGCTAGAATTATTTAAGGCCCATTTTTGTCACTGTGATGTGACCAAGTGACTGTAATCTCTGCTCTGTCAAACTCTTGTCGTCATTGCATCCTGGCCCCACAAGCAAGATGTTTGTACCAGAAAACTTATAAAGGGAGCAGCACCTATCTAGAAATGAAGATTTCTTAGGATTTTTCCACACATCGCATTGTATTTGGTGCTCTCATCACCACAGACTGAGCTGTAGGACTTTTTAATACTCATTGATCCAAAAGAGCCACAGAAATTCAAGGAGTATTTCACTCTGCTGGCAGTTATATCTGTGGCTTTGAGGATTACAATTCAATATAACTCTTGAACCCCAACTCTCCCTAACCCTTGGCTTAACTGTAGCTATTTGATACATGTCCATGAGGAGCTGTCTGTTTAAGCATTTGGATCTATTGACGAGAGAATGACCATGAAACCATGTGTATCTGGTATAATGATGCTTTTGTGTGGTCCTACACTGGATTATCTGAGTGCATGTTCTCAGATCAGGATTAGTTCTGGAATCCCTATATGGCAGGCTGAATAGGCCTGCTCATTTTGAGCAAATCACTTAGCATTTCTGATCCTTAAATTGTTTGGGTGGGGACAGATGGCTGTGACAGACCTTGTATATTCTCCTCTTCACAGCTTCTCCAATAGTCCGTAAACCCGATCTCCAACACCCTAGAATTTCAGTTCTTGGCTTTGTGTCACCAAAAATTGCTACTGAGCCAAATTTGGGAAGAAGAGTGGGTTTTGAAATATGGAAAAGTATCCAGTAGGGACCAAGATAAAGCTATCATATTCATTGAACAGATTATAAACCATATTTAAAACTATTTCTCAATGGGTTAAAATCTGGTTCATTAACAATGGATTTAAATGTTCACCATACCTTTGTCTTGGTACAGCAGAAAAAATTCTAAAAATGTGATAGCTCCGTGATGTGTTAAACAGAATCAAATCCTTCATATAAGTCAAACTTCAGTTCTCTACTAATAAAATCCTACATGCCCCTTTATAGCACATGTTTATTCTGTAGTGGAAATGACACAAATCCTTAATACAGCATCAGTGCTGCCTATTGAGCTTTGTATTCTTATAAATGTTCCCATGGGAAATCTGAAGGTTGGCACTGGGAGACTGTATTTTTAAAATATCACAGATGGGGTGGAACCCAGCATCATGTTGCTTATTACGCTGGTGATCTATTTAAATGGTATTCTTTGCTGCTGAAATCTAATAAAAAATAACATTTTTGAACTATTAGATATTGGATTAAAGCTCCTAATTGTCTCTTTCATAACCAAGGAAGGTCCATATTAATAATTCTTTCCAGAGCCATTGTAAAGAAGACATCTGTTTCAGCATACATTGTGAAACTCAAATCTGTCCAGCGCAGTTTTATTCATTTGTTACTTTCCATGAACAAATGTGACTGCACATTTATTTAAATCTTTAGAAATGTGGATGAACAAACAGAAGACAAAGTAAAGTTAAACCTGAATTAGAGACATGCTGTTACAGAAGAAACAGTTCCACCCACGGTAGGTGGTTTCTGCCCTTGCAGTAACCCAGAGCAGTAATTCTGATATGGTCAAACTGTGCCTCTCATATTCATTGTCTCAAATGGATGGACCGTTCCAAAAAGATTGCAAAAACCCCACTTACTTAGTAAATGTCATAGGAAAAAGAGAAGAAATGCCAGGCAGAGAGACTGACCTATTCAGAATATAATCACACCTTTCTTTAATATACATTACAAATGGTAGAGATCTTACTGCATACTCCCTGATTTTCCAATGCAGTTGCCATGAGGAAGACTTTCAGAAGTGAAGAGGGTGTGGCATCAAATTTTATTTTTCTACCACTGTTTCTATTTAAATTATTAACGGCGTGCTGTAGTATAAGGGATTTTTATTTTCAATGTACTCAGGCAGCAGTTTTCTAGGTTTGACCTATTGCTAGGATGAAATGAAAGCTATGAGGGTGACAGTCACAAAAGTGCTGCCCTCTGCTTGCTATAGCTCCTACAGAATCTGAGCATTTTCCATATTCTCAAGCAGGGATTTGGCAACATTACATCTTTATGATTGAAAAAACTAAGTTAATTCTGACCCCCAACCCCCCTACCCCCCCCCCCCCCAAAAAACCCCAAACAAACCAAACAAAATGACTGACTGGAGGAGAGGAAGTGGATCCATACACGCAAAGAAAAAGGTGACAAAGTTGGGAAAAAAAAAGGGGAAAGAATGTGTGTAAGTCTGGAATGCATGCTCATCTTTGCTTCACAGGCAGTGGTAGGAGAGTAGGGGCTCTGCTTATGTTTTATTAGGGAGCATATATTTCCTCAGCTGTGAATACAGAAAAAATTCTGTGCTGTTGATTTCCTGATGTGTGTGTGTCGCAGGTTGGGTTTGTAACCGGGTGGAAACACCAATTTAGCGTAGTGGTTTGGTCCAAAATACTCATTACTGTTTATCTTCTGTGAGATAAGAATTAGGAGAAATGCAAAGCAGGCACCAAACTTGAAAGAATATAAAGAAGTTTATTAACAGACCTAAAAGAGG
>NW_008236767.1:7023092-7048926 GCF_000691975.1 Corvus brachyrhynchos
GGTGTGGGGGGGGGGAGGTTTGCCTATTCTTAAGTGTGGATCACAGAGGTGGTCACAACTTTAAGTGGCTTAGAGAATTGTCCATATTCAAACAGGCCAGCTGATAGGTTCTATCAGGTCCCAGAGGAATCTGTAAGCACCCCTCAGCAAGGACATCCCTTCCGGGACTATGCTTGCTAACCTATGACAGTGTGCCACTGAGAGGCAAATTTGTGAGCAAAATAAACCTTAATTTAAGTGTAAAGCTGTATGTCTTGTTGCTGCACCAGCAGAACTGAAGTCCAAAACAATTAGAGATTTTTTTCTACAAATGATCTATTTATATTAGAAAGAAAGAGTAGCAGCCTTTGTGGAGTAAAGAAGAGTTTGATGCTTTCAGGAGCTTCTGCTAGGTAGACTGCATATTGGTGATGATCCTTATTTTCACTTAATGAGTGAAAATTTACAACGAGTTTACAAAGAGAGCCATTCTTGGGACAACAAATCTCCAGAGAAGTGCATCTTCATAGCACAGCAAAAAAATATGGTAATACTCTTTTAATTAGGTAGCAATTGTCAGTAGCCACTACCATGAAACTAATCAGTATTTTGTACCAAAAACCTGGCACTCAGAGTTGGTGTCTTCAAAACTATAATAATCCTTTACAATTTTGCAGTGTTTTCCACCCCCAGACAGCTTTTGCATTTTGTATGTACACAACATCGGACCTGGTAGGCTGTCTGGAGGAGGCACTTAGCAGGCAGCTGACCTGAAAGACCCTGCATGGTGTGCAGAGAAGAAAAATGAAAGCCAGTGTTGCCTCTTGGGGTTCCCTACTATATCTACAGTGTTACCAGAAGGTTCAGGAAGTTGCATCTGTCAAGTGTGAAATTCTTAAGCTCAGAAAATGCCCACTTAGAGAATTAGGAAACACCTGGACATTTTCATCCGCCAGAATGCTCTCATCTCTTCATCATTTGCAATATATGTAGCCTATACAAGCATTTTTTAGAAGCATTTTATTGCCCATTTGTTTAAATCCACAGTTCATGTTTATAACCCTTCGAAGGTGTGAAAGCAATACTTTTTCTATATTAACAATATGTCTATTTATTACAAATGGTATGATTTTTGGCCTTTTAATGCCAATGCTCTGCTCTAGAATGTTACGAAGTTGCATACACTCTATCCCGTGTTTTTATAAATCTCAAAACAAGATGAAAGTGAGGGGTTAAAGGTAGCTTAAAAAATTATTAAATAACTTGTTTCTCTCATGGTTTAATTTGCAGCCCTGACTATCATCAGGAGAGTAAATAAATTTGTTACAGCCATGGATGAGTATTCAGGGCTGAGACCTGAGTTTTGTATTCAAAGAGATGTGTTGAAAGTTAAACAAACTCGTCAAGAGTCACCTTAAGTACATGAACATTTCTGCATTTTGCAGTTATACAGCTTTGCTCCAAAAACAACACCATGAGGTTATACAATGAGACACTGAAACAGCCAAGGGACACAAAAACACTGTCAGAATCACTAGAGTGCAGTTACAGAGCACTTTATAAAGTAATATGAGTAATTGCATGTAACAATTGCCAATATCCACAAGCACTAACCATGTCTGTAGTGCAGTAGGAGAGGAATGCTGTGGCAGACTTTTAACTGATGATCGTCCTCTACAATTCCAAGTTTGACATTTCCCCACAGATATTTCTCCTGCATCTGACTTGCACTACTGGAAGTGATTTAGTAGTGACAAATTTTGCAAAATTGAAGTATTTTGAATCCTTATTGTTCTAGCTAATGTTCTGTTGATTTTATTCTGATTTACAAATATTTACACAGACTTCTTTTAGCTGACAGGTCCCCAGGTACTGTGGAGATGGGGTAAGGAGCTTGGGGGTTTATATGTAAGAAACAAACCCAAGACAACGTTGGAATCAGGAAGTCATGGATTTTCCTGTGGTATTTGTAAGAAAAATGTTTTGGAATAACCTCATGTCCTGGGTTGCAGTGTATTCTATCACCATCCTCATGAGCCGTTGAAATCAGGTGGGGCAGTGTTTCCTTGCCTCCTCCCCCCAGACTATCTTTCTGTTAATTGCCCATCATTGTCCTGCCGCCTGACTCAGAGATAACTCCCTCCGGACTATCTTCTGTTAATGAGCCTAATCAACACTTTGCCTCATGACTCATTACTCCATTGTGAGATGCTCCACCCAGAGGGAGGAACCAAGCATCCCATCGTGGATATAATCTGGGACTCTGAACACCAGAGACACTGGCTTCCCACTGGATTTCCAGAGGACAGGAGCTACACAGCCACCACTGGACTTTCTGAGGAAGAGAAGACTCTTTTACTACAGGATCACTGCTTCAGAGGACTGCAGCCACCATTCTACCAGACTGCTACCACCACCCTGCCTAACAGGGTGTCAGGTTGTACCTTGACTGTCAGTTTGAACCAGTGTTTTCTTTTACTTTTTTTTTTCCCTTTTCTTTAATTTCCGTTAAATGGTTATTCTGACTTGGTGCCTCCCACTGGTTTGTTTTCAAACTAGTACACCTCAGTATCTAGAGCTGCAACAAAGGTCTACCATCATCTCTTCAAAGGAGTTTCTCAGAGTCACAAGCTGTAAATTGCAGAGAAAAACAAAGATGATGCTTTTACTCAATTAATTAGACTGCAGCTTCTATAAAACAAACAAAAAAAATTCAGTGAGAAAGTATTTGATGCAACAGAAAGAGCCTTAAAATACTTGCTGTAACCTTCCTCTAACTTGAAAAATGGCTTACTCTTTCTCTAAACATCGTGCTTTATTCCCAGAGGAGTATAGAAAATCATAACAAGAATACTTAAGCCTTCTGCTAACTAGAAATAAAACCATTTATTGTCACTGTCAGATAGTCAAAAGGATAAGCAGTTCCAAACAGAGTAGTGGTTGTGTGCTTAATCCCAAAGATGGAAGAGTTGGTGCCAGGAAACCAAACTATGAAGTCAAACTTTTAGTGCCGTAGTGACTCCTGAATTGTAATGACAATCACTTTGGTCAGTGATCTCCAGAGTGGAGGAGAACTGGAGAGGAATTAACTATCAGCTTCAGAACAAGCTAATATCTGAGGACTGGTGGTGCACATGGAAAATTTAGATTCGTGTATCAGTGACCAAACTAAGAAGCCAAGCATTCCATTGCAGAATTTCCCAACTAAATGTCTGGTAACTGGTGCATTTCACCACTAATTCTTCATTTTGCATAAAATCACATTCTCTACCTGGATACCATTCATTAAGAAAAAAGAAAACCAAAACAAAACCACACAAAAATTGCAGCCAGCTTTACGTGGAATAAAGAGGCAAACTTTATTATGAATACACATAGGAAAAAAGAAAACATGTCTATACGTGCTGCTGCTTGAAAAATTTTCATGTCAAGTGAGGACACTGGAAAAAAATTTTCCTTACATAGTGAAGGGTTAAAACCAAAAGATTAACTGATGTTGTTCATAGTCCGTTTTTTTTTTCTTCCGGGGATAATAGATAAAACTGTAAATAATGGTACAAATGAGAATAGAACTTTATGCTGTTTGACATAAAATACACAATGGAAGACTAATATAGTTGCAACAATAAATCTTTTAAATGTAGAGAATTCCCTCACTTCAGTGTAGTATTATGAATTCAGTAGCATAACACTTTATTTGACAGTTGGTAGCAAAACTTGAACTCAGATTATTAATAACCTTTCCACAGCCTATCATTAGTGTCAGTGGGTGCGGTTTAGGAGTTTTATTTTGGCAAGTGTAATATGTTAACATATTAACTGACTGCTCGTATAGTAGGAGCAGGGATGTTAACCAGGGAAGGCCTTTCATGCCACTTCTGAAGACACTAAAAATAAACTGCTACTTCCCAACTCAGACAACTTGGTAAACATCTGATTTCTGCAGCCTCTGAAGTGCTACATCAGCACTCAGTCTAGAGTTTAAGACATTTCTTTCAGTAAGCATTACATAGAAGAGGACAGTTTGGCTACAGGACATTCGCAGCACACAAATCATGTCAGTGATATCTTGTCAAGTTTAACATCTTGTGAAGGCAACTGGTGTCAGTATGTTCTGCTGAAAGAAGAAGCGGCTGAGATTGGTCTGTGGAGCTGCTGCCTGTTGACCCAGACTGTGGGGCACAGATTCAGATATTGGTATCTTATGTTAGGCAGTGGGGACTGCGTGTTAGTGATTCTGTTACATGTAATACCTTTGCTGCTACAGTTGGTACCATATGAGGCCACTGCACGGGCATGGAGTGGCGTATAAATGTAACTTTCTGCATGAAAAACTGGATGAGCCCTTCACAATTTGCTCTGAATTAAGAAGTGAGCATAAAAGTAGACTGGTAGAGGTCAATTACATTTTCCATTGCCATTCTTCGTTCTGGAAAGAATTAAGCTACTTTGCCCTCTTCGGTGTACAGGTACCACAGGGTAGTCATTATTCAAGGCTGCCCAAGACTCTCCTAATTCATACGAGACTTTGCCAAGAGAGGGTGTATGCTCACTCTTTTGGTATTGATGAATCTGGAGTTAGAGAGAATGTAAAAAACTGTGCATGGAAGTTACCTTGAAGAGATCTTGTTTCTTCTCCTCCTACTAGGCTGGGAATGCAAACCTAGACCATTGCTGACAGATGCTTACATACACAATTTTTTTGAAAAACAGGGTGTCCCTTAAAATCACTGTGTTTTACTGCTAAATGCTGGTCAACTATTTTAACACTAGATGGAACATTTCTTTTTCTCTCCTAATAGCTGCCATAAATATCTCGTGTTACAAATTAAGATGATTACTTCTACAACTCTCACTGGATACAAAGAATGTTGATCACTGTCTTTTTTATATTTATTAAAAGAAAAGTCACTTTTCAGGCTAAGCAATTTTTTTTTTTTCAATGTTTCTTTATGCTATGCTTTCTACTTCTCTTATAATTCTCGGTTGCTGTGTTCATATTTTTATTAATTTTCTTTTATAAGGGTGATGAGATTGCTGAATTATCCTTGGTAAGTCCCCCCAGTTTAATTTGTTTAGTCAAATTTTTTATTACTTTCTATCTTGTGGTCTTTTCATCTGGGTTGTGTGTTTATTATTGTATTGTTTAGACAGTTTTAAAAGCTTTACTAATACCAAAGTAATTTAGATCTATTACTTTCCACCAACAAAAAGAACAATTTTTGTCTCACAGAAGAAAATTATACAGTCTTGACATATCCTTTGAGTATGTCCTCAAAATCTGTGTTTCTTGTCAACTTATCCTTTCAACACTTATTTTTGGATAGATTGTTTAAGAATAATGACAGCAACAATGGTTGTTGTATGTTCTAATGACTCTAGCATTAGTTTATCTTGTGTGCAACACCCTAAAACTGCTTTCATTGCCTTTTCAAGATGACTGCTGTATTTTTCTGAGCGCATTTTCTCCCAGCCTGCATCTCTAATAGCTGTTTTGGGGTTTTTTGTGATTCTAGCATTCTAAGTATAGAACTTCAGTGCATTTAATTAACTTTTTTTTTTAAGTCTACTAATTTCCTTTTCTGTCCTGATACCTTTTCTCTTGTTGAAACTTTGTTAAACCTTGTTTAACCTCTTGTTTGGGCAAAATGGCACTGGGTGGTACAGTCTGCACTACTTCATATGGTTAATTTTCTATTAAACAGTGGACCTGATTTGCCTGTAGTTTTCTTTGAGTTCTAAAAGACTTTAAAATCTCATTGGAGATGCAAAAGTGTGTGAAAGAAGATCCAGCAGAAATCATATTTGATGATTCTCTTCTTTTTAACATTTTGTCTGAATTCAGAGATAAGGGATAGCTATAACAGAATAGCGTAATGTTTGCAGTGCAGAAGGTTTCCTTAAGATATATAATGGAGGTATCATGGTACTGATGACAAATTTCACTTTTCCTCTGTACAAGTATTACTGGACCTTGTAATTCATTTCAAAGGACTTTTTTTCCCCCCCAATATCAATGTAAAGACAGCACAAAAATAAGACCTGATATTAAAGACTTTCTTTACAGTTAATATGATCATACTGCACTGTTAATGTTAGTAGGTTAACTTGATGGAGTGAAATGACAATAAATAATTTCTTGCAATAAAAGATGTATATTGTGACAAATTATTTTCATAATAAAATACAACTAAATGGCAGATAATTTTCCCAATTTTCACACCACACCAAATGCTTTCACTATCCTTAGGTCTGATTTCAAAATGTACTTCAGTTTTGAACTTTCTTTTGAAACTTAAAACTTCAAATTCTCAAATATTAAATGAAATGGACTATTTTCTTACATTGTGTCCCCACTTGAAAGTGCATTAAAGCACTAAAGTATATTTAAATTATTTGTTTCCAGATCAAATAATTAGATTTTTGGTTTTGGTTTTGGTTTTGGTTTTTTTTTGGGAACAACAAAGTGACAGACCAAGATTTTATTCCAATTGCAAACACTTCCCATATTCCATACAGAATTTCTGTACATCTGGAACATTTGTGTATTACTGTCAGTGGTACAAATTACCCAAGGCAATTAAAGGCAGAGAGATAGTTGAGAATCAAGAAATAAATATGAACTTAAGGGCGATAAATAACTTCCTCTTACCTTAATGCCACTGGACATTTAATGACAATGTTCTGATAAGATGGAAGTTTCGTAATTTTTTTTTTTAATGTCCTCCTTAGAGATACTTGTCTGCCATCATATGATGAAGTTTCTGAGTCTTAGATGCAAAAACCTTTCCCTTCCTTTTCCCTGCTGATAGCTGGTGAGAAAACTGACAGAAATCCCTGATTTGTTTCCCGTCTCAAAGCCACACCTCTGCAATACACTTAAACAATATTAGGATTCCTCAAGTTTTGAGCCAGTGGGACATGAAAGATGTTTTTTCTCAATGTTATTCCTGGAGTATAAGACATAAGTATACAAAATTATATAGTAGGCATCTCAAAAATAATTTTGATCTGTAGGACATATATCCCTCATGTCATGCTGCCTCAGTGCCAGGCAGGTTGCAGTGTGCATCCAGAGCACTCCCCTTGTAGGCCCTATAGAAATCCTGAAGAAATTATAAAAATCTTTTCGTTTGACACAGAAAAGCTGCAGGGTACAAAGCATAAGCAGCTAAATGGAAAGAGACAGGTAGGCTGTGTGGGCTCTTTTGTCTTTCATCCCTCTGAATAATATAACTAGCAGTAGATGTGTAGACATGCCAAATGAAATAATAATATAGTTATTTTGGAATTAGAGAAAGCTCCAGTTCTTAAGACTGGGAACTGACAGAAAGACAAGAAACAGCAGTGGTTGTATTATTCTTGCATATAATGTTCACTTAAAAGCACAAAGAGTTAATCTTATCGTTCTACACATGGCTGCATTTATAAAAGATAAAAATCACAAACAAGTAATGCACAGTTACTTGTTACATATTCTTCCCATTACAGTTGACAGGTTCATTAATCATACACTGTATTTTACTATTAGAAGCTGTAAAGAAGATCAAATCTCTTGTAATTTTTCTTCTTCTTTTCCATTTGATAAGTGTGTTGTTTCAATGTGCAGATAAAATATAATGTCAGTCTCAAACTGTCCCAAGGGAATTGCAACTCTCCAGTTAGAAAATTCATCTTTATTTGCAATGTAAAATTCCAAGGAAAATGCATCATTTCCTTTTAAACCTGACCATCAGATTGAGTAAAATGCATATGCCTGGGTATTCACAAAAGAAGTAACCTAGAATGAAGTGCCTATGGATATGAGCAATGTTTAACTAACAGAAATATTGCTTACTGCATGTTGAAAGCATTAACTATGAATACCCCTATTCATAACATCACATTGATTCATAATTAAAGCCCTGTGAAAATTACAGAGAAAGTTGACATGTTTCACGAGCTGTTCATGGTAAATGTAGCAAATTTTACAGTTTGTTGTGATTTGCCAATAAAGAAATCTCAGGAAGAAAGATAAAAAAGTGATTCTACAATACTGAATCTCAGCAAGTATGACTAAAACAAATGATGACCTATGTAAAAGCATTGGACCCATTTTTTAAAAGAAAATTATGAAAGCTTCTACTTTAGAATAAGCAGTCTAACATATCTAATGAGAAACATTTTGGTGGATGTACAGCAGTAAATTCTCACCTATGTAAGAAGCAGGAAAGCCTCAAGAAATAAAAATAACTCAACCCGCATAACCAATGAAAGTGAAACCAAGGACTGCAAAGCTGTATGCAACTGTGAAGGTACTGAATTCACACTCTTATTTCCTTTTTAAAGAGGAACAATAGTTGTTCTTAGCCCTTCTGATATGTGTGACATTGTAATGTATACATGGTCTGCCTCATGTTAAGATTTCCACATCAGATGTCCCACTAAATATTTAGAAAGAAATGGTTTGAGCTAGACTATAGTAAATATCATGAAGTGAGTGGGCATCAAGATGCTTTTCCACAAAACTTTTCAGAAGAATCAGGAAATGTTTGAAGACCTCTGTTTTAAATGTCTTCATGAAGGGAGAAAACATACCATATGGCGTGGAATATCCCTTTGTTCAGTTGGGGTCAGATGTCCCAGCTGTGCCCTCTCAGCTCCTTGTGCACCCCCAGTCTCCTGGCAGCACGAAAAGCAGAAAAAGTTTTGGCTCTGTGTGAGCCCTGCTCAGAAAAAAAAAAAAAATCTCTGAATTATCAACACTGTTTTCAGCTCAAATCCACAACAGAGACACACACCAGCTACTATGAAGAAAATTAGCTTAATCACAGCCAAAACCAGCACAGGGAGACCTAAGCTTGCTAAGGTAATTTATTAGGTGAGTGAATGGTTTGAAGTAGTTAAGGAAGAATGTGGGGCTGCTGTACTTTAGAAAAGGACATGAAATGACTGCTAGTCACTTCTACTTCATGATGAGACATGCAAAAGGGCTGTAAAACCACCTCCTAGAGCAGTTCTGAAACTGGAGGAAGCTCAGTAATATTAGGAAGTCAAGATTATTAACAAACATTAAGTGTAAAATTGCTGGTATCCCTTGATTTTTTTGTCCCCTTGGATTTGCAATTTTTAAAAAATATATCCCTGAAAGAAATTGACATTTCAAAGTCAATTGAAAAATTGGCAATGCTTAAAAGAAAAGACATATTTGGGTAAGACATGAGAACACATGGATAATTGTTAATTGTTAATTACTAGTTGAGGAGGTAAGGCCAAATCCAGTGCTTTTTAAGGAGACATATTTATATGTAAAGCTATAATCTTAAACTGGTAGTGACAGTCTTTTTAAATTAAAACTGAAGTCTTACATGTGTATAAGGATGTATTTCATTTGCACTCAATACAAATGAGTACGTGCCATGTGTTCATGAAAAATCAAATCGGCAGGCTTCTCAGCTGGTGACATAGGAATTTAGCTGTTGGAAGCTTTATCTGTGGAAGGCAAACCAGCCAATGATGCTTGAATGAGGGAAGGTGGGAAAATGCAGCCAGGCTGAAAAAGTGGTAAAAAATTACTTCAGCAGATGTGAGCAAAGTGGCATCTACAAATGTTAAGCAGAGAAGTGAAAAGTATCCAGAGGGGACATTTCATGAAAGCGATGTTACTTTTTTCTTTTATTATTTTTTGTGTACCAGTAATGATACCATTGATTTCAAACAAAAAGCAAGCTGTGACAAACATCATGAGAGATATTCGTGTAAGAGAAAGATGCAAGCAGTTGAATCTACAGTAGGAAAGATGCCTTAAGTACAAAAAATGGTGAATGATTTTCTGTGAGAAGAATAAATGCATCACAGAAACGCTTAGAGATTTAATAGAGGCTTTTTGCACTGCTAATGTTTCACTTCATATTCTGCACAGTCCTGCTATGAAAATCTATTGAAAGGTTCTTGGGGAAAACATACCATATGCTGGTGCCATACCTGGTTTAGATCAACTGTGGAAAAAAACTACTTACCAAACCTTTTGGAAAGTCATATGAGACTGCTTCTGCACTGTTTCCATTCAAAGACTGCTTGACCTTTTTGGAAAAAAAATCCACATGCCCAATCTATTTCTCTCAGGATGTTTCTCATGTACAATCAAATAAAAATTAAGTTAAAGTTAGAATGCTACTTATTTTACATACTTTGTGGTTATGTGTGCAGAAAAAATATAAGTGCATTTTCTAGGTTTATTCCCTGAATCATTTTGAGGAACATCTGTTGATAGTTGTGGCATAAAGGAATTGAAAGAACTATTTGGGGGACTGTCATGGTTTTTGCGTATGGAAAACTGATGCACAAGTGCTGATGCCCTTGTGTAATCAACACCTTTCATAGCAGCACCATCTTAGTCTGGTGGAAAAAAAGAGTTACAACTTTGGCAATGGACTCTAGCTTTTGAATCTTTTAGTCTGTTTTGCTTTTTCAGAAAATATCAGTTGGGGGAAGGGGGTGAACATTACATAGCTATAAGAGACCTCTCCTGAAATTTGAGACTTTTTTGCATTGGCTGAATGTTTTGTTATTCCAGTGTTAACTTACTGAGGTAGGGTACTGTGAACACAGCCAAGCCAAATATGCTTTGTATCAATTAGGTTTTGGAATATGATTCCCATTTTTGAGACAAGTTATTCATAAGGATGAAGTCCAATTTCTGATGAGATACTCAAAACCAAATTGTTTTCCAGTGCTATTATTGCTTTAAGCAGTCTACTAGTGCGTACTAGGAATGTAGTAATTCTTTTACTTACAAGTATGTTTTTAAGAATGACACAGCAAAGAATCAGGAAAGGCAAACTCAGCAAAGTTTCATTTCAGACCAAAGTGCCTGTTGGAAGGGACCCACAAAGATCACCAAGTCCGATTCCTGGCCCTGCACAGCATCATCCCCTGGAGTCACACCATGTGCCTGAGAGCATTGTCCAAACGCTTCTTGAACTCTGTCAGGCTTGCTGACTTCCCTGGGGAAGGGAATTAAATTCCCTAATTAAATTCCCTGGGGAGCCTGTTCTAGTACCCAATCACCCTCTGAGTGAAGAACCTTTTCCTGATGTTCAACCTCAACCTCCCCTGACACAACTTCAGGCCATACCCTCGGGTCCTGTCACTGCTCACCACAGAGAAGAGATCAGTGTCTGCCCTTCCACTTCCCCTCACAAGGAAGTTGTAGACTGTGATGAGGTCTCTCCTCAGTCTCCTCTTTTCCAGGCTGAACAGACCAGCTCTTCCTCATATGGCTTCCCCTCAAGGCCCTTCACCATCCTCATTGCCCTCCTTTGGACACCCCCTTTGAGAAAATGTGTTGAAACAAATATCCTGGATAGTTCTGTTTTTCTTGGCTACAACAACTTTCTAGGAAAAATAGTACTACTGTCTTTGTGAGATTCAGAGGAATCCAAGAAAAGTGTTAAACTGTACTTTATTTCTCAATATATGAAATAAACTATATACTGAACGTATACCTATATATTTATATAGGTATATATCCTGAGGACATGTTCAGAAAATCCTCAAATAATTGATGCAAATATAAGTAACTATCATTTCCTTTAGTACACTTAAAGACATTTGAAAGCACTACAGTGCCATGAAATATTTTGACGTAAACACAATAAATTAAATACAATAATAATCACTCTTTGTATTGACAGAGTTCACTGGGCTGTTGTACTTTTTCTGGTGTCAGTTAGCTTCTTGGAGTCAAGGGTACCACCTCAGGACAAAATATTTATTTTGAAGAATACACATTACATATTATGCCAGCAAGAAGTTATTATACTGCAAGGTTAGCCAGAATAAAAAATCTGGTAGTGAGATGCTTTTGATTGTCTTCAGAGATTCTAGTTGTCCATGAAAAATTCTGCTTGTATTTCTCTTCTCTTCTCTGAGTTATTTACTGTTTCCTCCACTATGTGGTCTAAAAAGACATCTTATAAAACCTGACTTACCCCTGCTGAGTTCTGCAGTCTCCTCAGGGTTGACCACATTGTGTGTGCTCCAGTGTCTCATTATTTATGAAACAGATAATAGGGGAACTAGAATATTACACTCAATATGTGTTTTGGGCACTTTTCTGTCTAATTAGATTATTTTTCCAATAATTACCTTTTCAACTCTATAGCCACAATGGTTCCCCATGTTTTTCTTATGAAGGAAATTAAGTTTCCACCTAATCCTTCATATCTGATCACCCTGATAACTCTTAATCAAGCACAACTACTTCTTAAAAAAACCCACTCAAATATTTCACTTCAACGAGAAGGGGGAACCCTTTGTAAATACCACCAGATACCAAAGTATACCTTCTAATATCTGCCCCCAAAGAACATAAAATATCAATGTCACTTATGAAATGTTACCTTTCAGGTAAGAGTCACTCAAGTTATTTATTTCAAATGTCATAAGTATCACTTATATCACTAATTTAAGAAAAAGAAGAGACAGGACTTGTATGGCAGGATATTTTCTTGGTAATCCCTGCCTCCCTCTCTCCGGTAGGCACTGAAATAATTTTCTGCCAATAATGATGACAGTATATTAATGGACTAAGAATTTGTTTTTCCTAAAACCAAGAGATTTGCCAGAAACCCCTGCTGTTAATTGTGCTTAGTGAGAGAGGAGGGAAGTACCTCTTACCAGTGCTTTCACAATAGCTGCCTTAATTTGTCATAGTACAGCAGTAATTTTTATTGGGTTTTTTTTTCTTCCTTTAGGATAGGATATGTAGCATAGGATACCTTCCTCTTGGGAGTTAATGAATGTTGTCAATTTTTTTTTGTTGTTGTTGTTGAAGTGGGTATAATCTCCAAAATCCATTTTGTTAACTGTCTTTTACTGATATTATTAATTTTTAAGAAATTTGGAAAATGACAGTAAGTTTAAGTGGAAGGTATCCTACAAGGCTATGTTCTACTCTGACATATGCATGTCTATTTAAACTAATGGATTTTCATAGATATAACTCAGAGAAGAACTTGGTGGTTATGTTTCATCTTCTAGCAGGGGGAGAGAAACTTGGACACCTTAGCTGTGTGGAAGTAGATATGTATCCTGAACATATAGAAACATGTACTGGATTAATTTTGAACACTGCAATGTATATGTAATTTCAGAGCCAAGTTATTCTTTATTATTATAAATTAACAACAAGCTACATTATATATACAGCCTATTCAGTATTAAAGGTAAAAAAACCTGTGACTGTACATATATTATACACAGTATATAAATATATTATAGATAATAATATATAACATGAGATATTTTCTAGAAAATGTGTATTGTAGAAGCTGGGGGATCTTTAACTCTGCTACAAGTGCATCAAACACTGTCCTACTCTATGTGCTGTTCTAGCAGAAATTAAAATTCCAAGATCGTATTAGCAAATTTCTCTTAAAAGAATCCAAAAGAGAAATCCAACAGTCAGAGATGTACAAAATGTTAGCACATTGATTTTAACTTGATGATATCCTGCAGAAAGGTTGTTTTTTTCCAAATGGGAAGAGCTATTTTAACTGCAGGATAGTTCAGGCCTAAGAATAAGCATAAAATTACTCAAGAGTTAATATAGGTTCAAAATCAAATGAAAGTCTTTTGGAGGAATCAGTTTTGGGGGGAAGAAACCAAATTTTAAGGCAAAATTATTAGGCTGAATTTAATTTCTGAGTATATGACTGATTGATCCTCATCTTTTTTTTGTTGTAGTCCTTTGTTCCTAAACACTGTTAAAATTATCCAATTCTTATACTGTTATAAGCTGAGTCTCAAGAACAACTTGTGGTTCAATAATCCTGTGAGATGAAATAGGAGAAAAAACAAGAATGTAGATTAACCACCAAAAGACAAAGCTTGTGTTTGTGAATTGAAATAATTTACTTCCAGTGAATGGAGGTGGACAGTTAATTTGTAATGCGCAGTAAATATTACCATATCCCGCAGCCGTAGGGAGGAGGAGAGAAGATCCAACAGGCAGGAATTATGCAGCAAGATTGATTTATTTAATTTTTTTACAAACTCTTTTATAGACTTTTTTCTTCACAGTCTAATTGGACAAAGGATCAGCCACCCCTTGGGTGTGATTGGCTAAAATCCTAAAACATCCATTGTCAAAATATTTTTCTACTGTACTATAAACAAAATTCTCCAAGGCCGCAGGTGTTCATGGTTTACAGAAGTCTGTGAATATCTTCTGTCAGAGAGAAGAAGCAGGAAAATTCCTTGCTAATGGCATTTTTGTATCCACAAATTTGCAATTTTTCCCCACAACTTTGGAAATTTTCCTTCTTAGAAACTCTGACACATCTGTAATGGAACTGCAGGTATCAATTCAGTATTACATTATTTAGAGGATTCACAATTTTATTGGCATACCTCCTCCTGCTTTAAAAATAAATTCTTTCTTGATCCATTGTGATTTTTCTCGAATCAGAATTACATCATCAGCAAAACTTTTTAGTTATCATTCTTTTAGCCGAATAGACAGGCACTTTCGTCTGGCATCCCAATGACTGATGGGAAAATTTCCAATCTCTATCATTAATGAAGAGGGCACTTTTAAGGAGAAAAATAATATTAGAGAGAAAACAAAGTGAGACAATTTTGTTGTGCTTCGCTACTTTACAGCTGTAGGGGCCTTGCCTTCAGGGGCCTCTTTTGCTCTGACTGACTTGTGTGAGACTCAGTCTGGAAGCACAGTAGCCATCAACAAGTGAGGAGAATGCTTTTATTAACCAAGTATCAGTCTTGGAGTTTGCAAAGCCACTTGAAGCTACTGTACTTGCCTGATAACCATGTGTTCCAACAGCTCACAAAAAAACCTGTGTCTGATGAGAACATGCAACAGACCATCTGTTTCAATTGTCCTGGAACAGACTGTATGGAAATGACCCTGAATTAGAAACATTTGGATCTATTTCATTGTCTAAAATTTCCCCTTGGAATGAGACAACATAAAACAGCTAGCACTTTCAGGTTACCTGTTACCTTGCACAGTCAGCTGCTGTCTCCTCCTTTGTCACACTGTGAATTTTATTCTATTTAAAGGTCTGGTTGTTATGTAATTTTTGGATTTACCTGTGTGACTTGTGAAATTTAACATTATAATAGCATGCATGCAGAATATTTTTTAGAATAGAGATGTAATTCTGGGTTAATGTATTCAGCATTACATGTTCTAATGCTATTTTAAATTGCACCGATGAAATTGTCCTAAGCCCACAGATTGAATTGCCCGAATCCTATTTCTCTTATTTGAAGTAAAATAGCTCAGAAATTTTTACCCAGTGCTACATAAGGTTCCTATAACTGCTGAGAGGATATTCTAAAATGATTGCGAGTTGAAAATAATGTGTTGCAGTATAATATTTATGAAGTTCAACTTGCTTAGACTATCAGAAAGAAGATCAAGAAATGATTTGATTATGCTGTGCAAGTATCTATGTGAGGAAGAATAACTGATACTAAAGGCTCTTCAATCTGGGACAGAAAAGACCCAGCATAATAAGAGCCAATTGGTAGTTCTTAAAGATATGCAAATTCAGGAAAAAAAATTTGCACTCTATTTTAAAAGGAAATATAACTAAATATTGGAATAAACTACCAAGGAATATTTTAAGTACTTCCACTTCTGAAGCCTTTATAAATCAAAACTTGGTGTCTTTCTGAGAAGAATGTTTTCATAAACACAAGCTTTTGCATTCACTTTGGTGTAAGTATGCAATCTGATTGCTCATGTTGCATGTGATGTCAAGCTACTGGTACAATTGACTGTCTGTCCTTAAACTCTGTGTATCCATGAATAATTTAGCAATACATCTTTTTTGTTTTGTAAATTCACCAACAGTTTGTGTCATAATGATTTCCTCTCAAAAATGCTTGTTGATTTGTTATATGTCCAACTGTTTTCCCATTCCTCCTTTTCTACTAATATAAGAAAATATTTGCTTGTATTTTCCTGCTTGACTTTGTATGCAGACAGAAATTTAGTTCTATTAAGACAAATAATGTCTTGAAAATAATACTGATAAAATTACTTCAGGTCATGTATTCCTTCATTTACAATGCTCCTGTTTACTGCAACTTTCTCAAGGCTACATCTTATTATTGTTATCCAATCAAGCCTGATAAATATTGCACTAACTTATCTGATCTAGACATCACTCAGTTCCGTTTAATTTCTGTTTGTTTCTTGGTTTTTCAGTTCTTTCCTTATCATGTCACCATAATGGTTATACAAAAAGTCTTGGAAGTATATTTTTCCTTGGCTCCTAAGTGCTGCTCCCTATGGTAATTTACCACTATAACTTGGCTGCTTTGGTGTAGTTGTCCCTTGCTTTGCACTCTGTACAATCATTTATGCCACACCAAGTACATGCAGGCATTACTGTCTTTATAATATCCAATAACTCTGATTTATATATAAAAAAATAACATTTTATACCTTTGACTAGACGTTAGGCATTGGATTTACAAAGATGGACTGTTTGAATATCAAGTTTAAGTTAAATTCTCTGCTTTGCTTTCAAACCTTAAAATAAACTTGTCAAAATTTGAGTCTTACTAAAAACAGACTATTAAAGTCTCTCGCTCTTGCTAAAACATGATCTCTAAAATCCATCTGTAAAACACTCTGTTACAGAATAATACCAGAGAGAGTTTAATTAACTTTCACAAATGTCACATTTTTACTTTCACATTAGTCACATTGCAAAAGACAATACTGGGAATGTATGGATACTATTAATGGAGATAGATATAAGAGACATGTACTGTCCAGACCTAAAGATGTGTGAAACTTTAGCCTGAAGATTGAGGGTCTATCTTAAAAGAATCCAAAGGCAAAGAAGAAGCTTCGCAGCTTAAATGAGCATTGCATTCTTTAATTTTTTTTTTCCCTTTGTCATTAAAAGTATTATTTTATTATATACTTTATACTCTACTGCATACTAGCACTGAAAAAGTAGCACTTCTTAGTCTTCTCCAGAACAATACTCAGTAATGGTATTAATGTGAATTGTAAATTTAGTTCCCTTTTGTTTTGGACAACTACTGTTACAGTTGTCTTCAGGGTAAGCCAAGAAAAATGTGTATTGAAAGACTTGCATTGTACCTTTTTCTTTTAGAAAACAGTCACCTTTTATAGACCAGATTTGATGAAACCACATATCCTGAGAGAACAGATTTAACTGTGATTGTTTTGTTTTAAGGATAGGGCATGAATTCTCTCTAAGAGAGCAGTTCTTGACTGCACAATCCAAGAAGGGTGAAGTGATTACCATCTAAAAATGGCAAGTCTAGAATGAGTTGTTTGTATTATTTTTCTTTTTTTGTTACAGCTGCTGTCATGAGAACGGAATCATGTTGTGGCAGTTGATATTCTCCTTGCAGATGCTGTCACAAGAGAAAAACATGAAAATATGAGTAGCTACCCATGCCCATGAAGACATCTGAATGCTGGTCTTCTTTAACCTTTTATAGACTTAGCATTGTGACTGACGAGGCATTCCAGTAGGCATTCCTCCTCCCTCCCCAAAGTTGTGGGGCCTGTACAGGGGAATCAAAGAATGACAGATAATCAAATGGCAAAGCACAGTAAAGGGCAAAGGTAGTGAAATTCATTCCAGTCTTTTGCTGCAAGTATGGGACTTTTCACATTTCCAGCCTAACAAGGCAAAGGTTGCAGAGCTAAAAACATACCAGAACATGAATATATTAAACCAATTATGATTATAATGGAAATAGTGAAAATTATCATGAGCCCCAAGCACCTGTTTAAAGTGTCTATTTTTAATAGGGTAAGCTCAGTGATGCTTCCTTCATGCTATATTTCAGGGTAGAACCTGTCCAGCAAAGCTGTTGAAATATTACTTCTACATAATCACAATTTTTAATATCACCATCTTAATGAATGTCTTGTTCTCTGTGCTCTAACATACTTATGCTTTTGTAACATTTTTGAAAATATTTTCCATGCTTCCATGACACTGGTCTAGAATTAAGTTTGAACTCTCTTCCTCCCAACTTAATTATTTTGCTCAAATGTTGCCTGTTGAATTCAGTTCAAGGTGATTGGATAGCTTGCCCACTGTCGTGGTTGGGGTTTTTTCTTGGCTTTATAATCCATGACTTTACATACTTAATTGCAAAACTCTAGAATATACTCCAAGTAGAAAACTGTGCAGGAGCAATGACACTCAGTTGCTTACTGCGTATTGCAGTAGGAATTGTAAGGATTTTTAGTATTGCAGAATACTGCACTAGAAATCATGAGGAATTACAAGAGGCATGGTTACCTGGGCGCTGCTACTTCCAAATATTTTTTTTACTCATAAGAACTGCACAGTTCAGGCTCTTGGGAAGCTCCAGCTAGGTCAGATATCATAGACCATTGTCAAACAGAATGTGTTAGAGATTATAAAATGTATCCATATATGAAATTTGGATACATTACCCAACCATAGAAATAATTATTTAATTTACCTCTTGTCCCTTTAAAGAGATGGAAGTGTCTGGAGGTTCTATCAGACAGGAGTAACTTAAGAATTTGTCATTTTTTTTCTGTTCTAATGGAGGGTGGTAGCTGAGGAAAGCCTCATTGCATGAGTTCTTGGGGAAGAAAACAGTATGCCTCCTTGGAAAATAAAAGTAAGTTTCTGGTAAAATGAACAAGAAGCACTCTTTAAAGGCAATAAAATTATATTTTTTAGCAATTCAGACACTTATCACTAAGGTCTGATGCTGTAAATACTTATGACTGCTCATTACTGCAAACTTGGAAGTAAACCTGAGTTCAGATTCTACAAGGACAAAGTTATACATGTGATATATATATATACTAGATGACCTTTAAAGGTCCCTCCCAGCCCAAACCATCCTATGATTCTACATGAATAAGTATTTCAAGCATAAAAAGTGTCATTCCAAAAATATGTGAAAGATCAAACTTCTGTTGCCTGGAATAAAACACAAAACTTTTCTAAACATTGTTAAAATGAAAATAAAAAGCAAATCTTTAATTGAAAGCCTTCAAAGTGCACAATATGGCAGTATGCACATGTGATACAGTATTTCTACAATTTTTATAAGGTTAGTTGATTAGTATACTTATCAAATATTGTCCAATCAGAAGAGCAGTTGGTTAGGTAATTTTCCCCCAGATATTGACCCATTGGAATTGGTCCAGGGGCTTCTTTGCCCCATTTCTTGTTATGTCTTCTCAGATTCTGGTTGGAAAATAAAACGTCCTTGTTGTAGGTTCTCTTCTTGAAAATAAGACTAAACAGCATTTCAGGAACTTTTAGAAGGTTATCATATTGTTCTAAAATGTAAGGAAAAAAGGTAAGAAAAGTAATAGAAGCTGCAGCCATGTAATAGCAGTCTACAAAGCTACAAATATATGGAAAATATATAAAACCTAAAAATCTTTAATCATCATATTCACTGTTCCTCTTCTTTGTATTTATTCTTCAACTGAGAGATTTTTTTGCCACATTAATCTCTAGAAATGAGAAAGATTGATATTTTATAAAATACTGCCAATATATAAAATTTCCTAAGAAAGAGAATAGTATCACTGATTAGGTTCAGACGACACTGCAAAATGGACACGAGCACCACAATGAGACTGGGAAAAAGTCTGCAATACTTGCCATGTACTAAATCAAAATGCCCATCCTAAAAGTAAAAGACTGAATGAATTGTACTCAGAAGACATCTTTTCTTTAGTAAAGAAGTTATCTGTTTGTTTTTCCTGTCTAATTTAATGTAAATATATCATGAATGACCTTTCTTGCTTTCCTTTTTTTTCCCCCTGAAATGCTTTCTCTGAAATATAATATCAAAACATCTGGTTTACACTATAGCCTTTTTTATGTTGGCTTTCTGCTCTAGGGAGATATTTGTTATGTAATACAATCATAATGTAGTAACCAATTCTTTTCATATTAGCACAACAACATAATACCATTGGTGACATTCAATAGATTTGCCTTGGTAGGGATGGGAGTGAGATAAAGCAATAAAAACCTCAAAATGCAATTGTAAATTTACTATTTTACATACTGTCCATTTATTTTTGCGATTATATTGAAATAACTAAGCATAATCTTCACTCATAAAAAGTCTTCTCAGCTGGTCTACACGTCAATCTAATTATTTAGAATAATGTTCTCTTTTCTGCATGCTTCTGGAAAAACATTAGCTAAATATTTTGCAATTCTTGAAATGTGATTTTCTAGGAGGATATCAGAAAAAAGAATGCGGAAATACTCATGCTTAAAGATGCTATATTTTGTGATTTTGAACATCTCCCCTCAATAATGTTGTCTAAATCCCTGAAACCAAACTTTTATTGCTTCTAACTTAAAAAAAAAAATCTGTTATATTTGAGATTGTGGCTTTTTCTTTAAAGACACTCAATTGCCTCAGCTTTACAAATCTGCAAAAAGGGACTCAGAGGCAGAGGGGAATACAATGGCCGACACCTTGTAACTGTCTCCGGAGCTCACCCTTGACACTGTGTTTTCTGTCCACAAGGCTGAGTATTATCATCAGTCTCAATGATTGCCAGGAGCTTGGGTTAGATCTTACTTCTTCTATTATGAACATATAGCAGTAAGCACGTTTTGAAAAGAAAGCAGTAAGAACAAGAACCTTACCCAACCAGAATATCCTACTGAATGCCTTTGTCTTGGCAAGGGAACAACAGGGAGAGTGACATTCACAGGCAGTACTGCCCTGGAATGCATCTCCTGCAAAGTGATAAAGCACTCTAATCACAGAATATTCTGAGTCGGAAGGGACTCACAAGGATCATTGAATACAACTCTGAAGTGAATGGCCCATACAGGGATTGAACCCATAGCTTTGGCATTATTAGCACCATGCTCTGACCAGCTGAGCTAATATCAGGGCCATAATATTAAAACACACATGGAAGAAAGTGATTTCACTGAGTTTTTCATTGTAACCATCATTACCATCATGTACCACTACATTAGATGGTACGACTGAAACAAGTAATAGACTTTGCTGGGCACGGTTCTTATTCCAAGACATTGTTTTCCTGAAAAATATTCCAGTGTCTTCTGCTTTTAGCACCCAAATATGTACCGACAAAGATTTTGTACTAGCAGATTTTGCACAAAATCGATCACATTTTTACAAACCATCCAGATGCATACTATGGCATGGTAGTACTCATAAACATACCCTGCATTTTCTTCAGTAGGACTGTAAGCATTGATAAATATTTATCTGCTACTGCTTACTTTGAAGAAAACGTCATAGGAAATTTCTTGCACAAACTTATTTTCTTTCTTTGGCCTAACAAAAGGCAATGTAAGCTCTGCATCTTGTACATTATTTATATTTCTGGGTTTCCCCCTCTTCCTTCCTCCGTCCCTCCCTCCCTCCCTTTCTCCCTTCCTCCCTTCCTTCTTCCCTTTTTCTTGATTTCTAAAACTTCAAACCAAATATCATGCTTTATACTTATGGTACCAAAAAAGTACCAAAACAAAAAAAAAATCTCTTTAATAGAAATTTGTTTCTCTACCAACTTCTGCTAGCCAGCCTGTAAAATTATTTAAACCCATAAACTTTTCCCAGCTTTTTGGAGAAAATATCAAAGTGACTTCTAGTAAACAGCATGTTATGAAGAATGTGATATTTCAGTCTTTTCTTACCCAACCAGAACAGAATACATTTTTAGGACGTTAGGACTGCCAGTGTCCTGGTCTCATCATGTGACCTGTTAGTGTGACCCAATGACCTCATCTACAGCCTTATAAAACTTGAAAATTCTCTGCCTTTGAGTTCCACGGAGCTCTAGCAAATGTTTTGGAAATCTGAGGGTCAAACTCTGTGTTCTTTCCTAACACAGGTAGGAGAATTACCATGTTTAGTTTTGCTTATTTGAGGATTGAGAAGGTAACAGCAATATACTATTAACTTGCAGATGAAAGAAGATGAAGAAGAAATTTCACTAGTGTTTTGAAATAAACAAGGAATATCTTGAAGAAGAGATTTAGAACAGTAAAATAAGATTATTTGGAAGTTCCCTGTTATGAAAGAAAAAAATTTTTAAATTCAGTCAGGAGTCAAAAGGATACATATTTGTTGTGTTATTTTATTTCAGTAGTTTCAAAGAATTATAATGAAGTGAGGAAACTTAAATTATCTAGTTCAGCAGTTTCCCATTGACGTTCTTCCCTTCCAGTACTTTGATTTCAATGAAACTACATTTTCATAGAAAAGGTACTGTTCCTCTCACCTTACTTTGTTCTAAAATAGCCCAGATTTGTAGTCTTCCAGGTCATGCTGTGTAGTCTTTTTTTCCCTTGGGTGTTTGAAAATGAGTTGGAATAGAAAGGATAAGAAGTTATTGGAAGAAGAAGAAATTTGTTCTATTAAATTGCATGTGTAATGGTTATATTGAAATTGCATTACTATACTTAAGGCTTTACTTGTGATGTGTTTTTAACTGAAATCTAATGTGCACAGCCATAGGAATTGTGAATCCTTTCCAGTATTTGTATAACTATAATGTCTAAACTAACAGATAACACTTGTTGGTTGCAGTCACATCCCACCTTCTGGATCTATGTTGCACCATCTCAATAAACAGGGGTCAGGTGCTGAATTTCTGCAGCTTTATGTAACCCTGAAGCCGTGGAAAAGTGGCCTAACACTTGGGCTGGCAGAAGTGCAATTATTTTACCATGATCCACAATTCCCTATGATATTCTCTAACTCATTAAGCCAGATTGTCATTAGTTGTCAGGAAAGGCCTGGGTTACTTTGTAGTGATGACAATGCCAGCCCAGAGGCAAAACCAGAACCTGCTCTCACCAGTAATAGGATGTGTTTCAAAGGTATAGGCTACATGGAGAATATTCTTCACTAGGAAATAGTTTGATAGACCTAAGTATGATGAAATGAAAGCAGAAAAGCGATGCCTGTGGTGGCAGCATGCTTTGCATGTTAAGAGTTGTTGTGCCTGTGGAGTGCCAGCTGCTGCTGAGCCAGAGCACCTCTCTGTCTTCTGATCTCATGGCCTGTGGCTCACAAACCACACAGAAGCCTCATGATCTTTACATGACAAGGCAGAAGTGTGAAACAATCTATATTTCTGCCAAAATATGCTCTGCTAAACATATTGACCAGGCTTAAAAAAATCATAAGAACTGTGAGTAATATCTGTTAGGTAATACCAGAATTTGAAGCTTTGGTAGAGCAGTCCAACAGCTAAGAGCATCATTATTAATAAATCACTGGAAGTACTTAAAGGGAAAATCAAAAAGATGAAAGCTCGTTATAGAAAATGAACAGCCATTTTCCACTGTTTCTGCAGCAGGACCTTGTTATCTATTTACGTACTATTTCTAATATTAATATCACTGTGGTAAAATAAATCACTCCCCACACTTTTACATTTTTAATTACATTTTACTGTACTTGTTCTTTTGTTTACAGTTAACAATAAAATATTTATTTTATCTTATATATAGGTTGAGATTTCTGTATTTTAATCAGATTTTCCACATAATCTTCCCTCCCCCACCTTCCTTTACTGTCTTTTTTATGACCCTAAACACCACAGGATGTTTTTTCATAGAAAATCTCATTATTTTTTAATGCATGGCTACTTATTAATGTATTGTGTATATAACACACTATGCATTTCTTTGCATTGATGAATACATTTACATCCACTTGAGAATAAGAATTCCCTTAAGGGCCAATCTCACATTTCTCTGACTATGCTGCCAAAATACTGTGCGTCTGATGTTTTTCTGGTATTTTGTGGTTTTATTGTGGATTTTTTTAAGGCACAATGGGGTCTGTTCTGATTTGCTGAGAAGATCTTTCTACCAGTGGACAACAATCATTATTCATTTTCTTAATGTAGACCTGCATGTTCTGTGACAGCCATTACCGAAAAAGGTAGTCATATCTCAGCTGTGTTCTAATAAAAATGCTCTGGACTGTTCTTTCTCACTGTGAAGGGGGTAAACTGCTCTCTCATCACTGTGATGCCAACACTGTTATTTTGCAGTGGCAAGTAAGTATATTTTTGTGATAACAGCTAACAAAATATTAAAGAAAATATTTGTCTGAAGTCGTGCCTTAATAGCATAAGGCCTTAAAAAAATCCCACCAAAGCCCACATGAAGTCATCACATGAATTCATTATATGGGAACCAGGTGGAAGACATCAGTTTGTGGCAATACAAGGCATTCAGTAATTTTCTCCATTTAAGATAACATGCATTGGGTACAGTTACTGGTGAGCGTTTTTGTACCTCAGTGACTTTAATCAGAATTGAGAAAATTAATCTTGATTTTTTATTTTTATATTTGGACTTAGTTTTTTTCTCACATTTCATTCTTTGTCTTTGCTAAAAAGTGATCTAACTTCAATTTTTCTGGCACTTAACTGTGCCAGAAAATATTATTTAAAAATAATATTTAAAATTTATTTTAAAATATTATTTACCCAACTCTGCAGACAATTTCTATTTCTTTTAATTTTCAGTGAGTAGTTTGGTGTGAATATTTAATAGCTGAAATATATTGTCAGCTCTCTTAACAGTCCTCTATAGGAACTTTTCCCCCCAAGCACAGACAGCCCTGCATCTCATGGAACCTTTTGAACAGTACCTAATGAATCATCAAGTCTTCAACACTCACTGCAAACTCTGCAGAAATTCATACTTAAGGCTAGTGAGCCAAAGTAAGTACTTAAGGCAGGGGCCAAAAGAAAGATAGTAGTTCTGGAGGGTTTTTGTCTCTATGACTCAAAATGGTCTTAATTTTTGGGGTATAAGTCAACAGCATAAATGAAGAATAACATTTTCTCCTCACTAAATGCAGAACTCCCATAAGCATGTGGTGGGATAATTTAGCACAGTCTGCTTTGTTGTTTTGAGGTAGGTACGAAGGGTAAGGAAAAATGGTTTCCCTATTACTGTTTAAAAACCAAACCAATGTGCACGTGTAAATTTTTTTTTAATCATCTAATGCACTCACATGACTCCAAACTAGATTTATCCAAGACATTATTATGTCCTGGATCTCTGTAACTGCTCTGCATGGAGCCTTTATGGTCTATTGGGTAAATAATACACATTTTTTAAATGATGCAAATACTTACATATATGAGAAATCCTGATGTTTCCAATGGAGTGGTTATGTTGTGTAAATAACATGCAAACTTAAAATTGTCGTATTACAAATTTATGTATAGTGTATCATGTGTTTGTGGGAGAGATTAAAAAATAAGCTGATCTGTTCCTGATACATTCCACTATTTTTCAGATGCTTTTAATTTGATTTAGCTGCTAAACACATCCTTTTTCCTTCTAGATATATTTATGTATTCCAGAAATCTTGATACTATGAATGAAAGAAGCCTACAGAAAGTTAGTTTATGACCTAAACCTATACTAATTTCAATTTTTCAAACCCTTGCAGGTGAAAATATATATAACACCACCTTCTCATACAAAGGTATAAAAATAAGTCCAATATTTTAATGTGGTTCTCTCATCAATTTATGCATCCCAGAGAATTTTGGGTGAATAGACTTCATTTATACTGGCTCATGCTGAAAAGTAACAAAAGTAGATGGAGTAGCATTTGCATGATTTTTTTCTGTTCCTTTTCCTGTAAAATAGCAGGGAATTACTGTCATCAGCTTAAAGGGGAAAAAACCAAGACTTTGCCTATGCATGACTTTGATCCATCCTCTGCATTTTGCAGGACTGCCTTACTACGGTAAGGTCACTAATGACTTACCTAAACAAGGTTGCTATGCTTCAGCACATGTGCCCCA
>NW_008236767.1:7048941-7060236 GCF_000691975.1 Corvus brachyrhynchos
TTCCTGCTTTTATCATCAGAACATTTTCTCTATTCCTCTTCAATATTTTTCTTTCCTACTGCCAGTCCATTAGCTCTTATTTGAGTAATTTGTTTCCTTTGTTCATAATGTTATCTCATTGTCATTTGAGGCCTATTATTCTCTCTTGAATCTTCACTTCTCTAAGTAAGGCTCATCAAATTCCTCCAAATTCCTCCAGCACTGGCAGCAGCAAACTCTTCAATAGCTTTTGCCCTTGAAGTCAAACAGGTTTGGTGAAGATGTGGGTCAAGTGAACCCAAAATCTTTTACATGAAATTATAATTGTAATCCACCAAAAGAGGGATGGTAGCATCCCACCGGTCCGAAGTGAGTTTTTAAGACTGGTTTAGTTCTCCTCTTGCAGGGTCATCTCTAAATCTGTAACACGAGAACCACATGACGCAACACATGGGCATCACAGATCCATGAGGCTGCTCCTTTTCTTCCTTTCCCTTTTCATAAAATAAGCATAATTCAGTGTTTTTACAATTTATTAGTATGGTGGGTTTTTTCCATTTATTATCAGGATGTTTCTTTTTAAGCCAGTATTTATTGTGGCTAAAAACTGATTTATTAGAGCTTCTGTGGGCTAGATATTTTATCAGGATGATTAAATAACAAATAAGAAACTACACACTGGTAACACCTAGCTTTAAAAGATTTGCAGAGATTATTGTTGGGTAAATAAATATTAACAGCAAACATGTCAACGTCTCCTAAACATTTGGGGAAAGTTTACCTGAGATAAAAATGCATTGTGACATAAACTATCTTCTTAGGAAGAACAGTATTGCTTAGACTATGATCTGAAAATTATTTTTATAATCAGGGCACTAAGAAGCAACAAACAGAAGGAAGGGACTAGAGAAGATGGACACATATGAGAGTTTTCAAAATGAACAATCTGGAACCAACATTCCTCTTCCTGTCAACAGCACAGTAATTTCAGGAAATACAATTTGTGCATGTGTTTCTGTAGTTAAATTTCTAATTTTTACAGATTATTTTTTAATTATATGCTTAGTCTGATTTCACAATTATTCTGCATGAGCATTTCCTATTGAGTTCAATCAGAGTGTGTATGATGGGTCAATAAGAGTATAGGGATTATTAGTCAGTATTACACATACACATGGACACATTTGCCCATGCAAATAATTGGATATATCCAAATAACTAGTGAGGTTGAAAATTATTGCCATTTGCTTAGTCTGAATGTCATGGCATTAGAGTGCATTGTTCCAAACAATATGTGAATTCTGCCAAATGAATAACAAAACCTTGCTCCAAGACAAATTGAAAGGCACAAGCAGGTAACTATAAAGTACACTAGAGAACAAAATAGCATCCTGTCTTAATTGTGGCAGTGCCTTGAGAATGGGTAGAGTCTAGAAATTTTTCAAGCAGAGGAAGAGAACTTTGCATACTTTAATCAAAAACCTGGTACATATTTTCATGCCTGTAATAATAATAGTGAAGTAAGAGTTCTTCAAGAAAACTCTCATAATCATGGATACAAGTTGAACAGAATAAAACCATTTCCTTAAAGATGCAGCATCACCCCTTCTCCAAGGCAATCTCAAAAAATTATAAATTCTAACCATTATGACCATGGTTACAGCATAGTCTTTAAACTGGAAGATGGATTGGACATAATTAAGTAGACATAGGAAAAATATTTACATTTGATAAGTTGTCTGATCTGAACTTCTGCTTCTTGATGTGTGTAGAGCAGTAAGACTTTCAACAGTAAAACTTGACACTTACCATAAAAATTCACAATTGAAACAAAGCTGACTTTAGACAGACGTAGTAAGTGCAATTAACTACCTGAAGTCCCATAATCCAGAGGTCCCCACAGGATGTGAGTAGGTTTATATCTTAGCAACTCACTAGTGCCACATGGAAATGCATGAACCCAGAATATCTTCATAGGTGAGAGAGACAAACAAGATAGTTTAGGGCATGCTTACTTTCATCTATACAGAACATCGAGCTGAAGATGAAATAAATTACTCTGTAGAGTAGCCTATCTTCTACATTGTTGGCAAAAGGATTCTGAAATATCTGGAGTTGTCTTTACTGCCCATGTCTATAGTTATGCCTTGGTTTGGTCAGCTAAATCCAGTCCTAAGTATTTTTTTTCATGGTCCAGCTGACTTTGTTAGCCATTATTATTTCATCTAATTTACTCAGACTTATCCAGTTTTTCCTTTTAAAGAGCAGCTTACTCTGATTCATCAGTGATAAAACAGGCACAGCCAGGGCAGGAGGAGCTGCTGTCTGATTCCTGAAGACTTGAATCTCCTACAACTTCTTCCGTACAGTACAGTAGTGAAACTGTATTAAGGAAAAAACAGACTTCCTTCTGTTATTTTCAATGATAATAAATTATTTAGGAACTTAATCTCGAACTTTTCACGCTTTCCTTCCATCTCTCACTGGAACCACTTAGAACCTGATCCAAAGCTCTTCTGAAGTTTATGTTTCTAAAGAGTTGAACACAAAGAGAATTTTATTTTTGCATACATAATTTCCTTTAAAAATTCAGAGGAATTAAAATTAATATTTCTATATAAGGGTGAAAAGGAAAATGAGGATCAGATGGCAAAATGTGCAGCAATTTTAATTCAGCAATAGTACACTTTAATAGCTCTGGTCTTTCAACTGATAATTAGAAAAGTTTATGGACTGTTCTTTAAGTATCTTAATCCCACTTGCAGATGCAAAATTAGAGAAAAATTATTTCTGGATATCAATTCTCATCTCCAAAGTCCAAATTTCAACCTTCAATTTTGAAATGTGAAGAATTTTGAAAAAAACAAGTTTTTCATATATGAAACATGAGAAAATGTCTAAATTCCTTCCCCAGACCAAGAAAAATGTAGCTTGCCTGTTTCTCCAGCTAGTAAAAGGATCATAATTTCTCTCTCAGAAAGGGAGGATTTTATCTTAGCTGCCCAAGCTGTGACAAAATACTGGATTATACCAAACACAAGTAAAATACTAAGCATTACTTAATAAGCAGTGAATGTGTATGACCCACTGTATACAGCACAATGTGTAGATACTGTGAAGTGCTTTGTGTACAAAACCAAAAACAGATAAGCTTTCAGTTTTCAGGCAAATGCCCATGTGCTCATGATTCACCATTTTAGGTGGAGTTATCCACCTAAAGATGTACCATAGGTTATGTCACCTGACTGAAAAATAATGCCTCTTCTAGTGCACCATTCATATTTCACAAAACCTGCAACGATGTTACAAAAAACCCGATTAGCTCAAGGGCAGTTTGTAAATATTTTCACTTCTGGTAAACACTCAAATCTTAAAATGGTGTTATATGCACTTTTTCTGATATTGCTGGCTGTGGTTGGCAATATCAGAAAATTATTGCTGGCTGTGGTTGGAAGTGTTTATGCTCCCATATGACAACTTCCAAGCATGCCTTAGAGATTTTTCACCAGGCCACCACACTGAGGTCTAACTAGCACACTATTTGACACAAACTGTATAATTACATTTTGTGTCCCTAATGATGCATAAGGACTTACAAATATATTGGTGTTTGAGCACAGTGACAAACTCTTGTATCTACTGCATTTTGGCTTTATTGCATTGCTCCATGTATTGTTTTGTGTTCTGAAATAGGGAATATATCCCTACTCAAAGTTGAAAGGAAGAAGTGAAAAGTGCTTTGTTATCAATGATATATGCTAAAATAACAGGTGGAGAAATATGAGGAAATTTTATTCTCATTATCCTTATGATGCAGATGATTCTCTTGACAAAACCTTTTCATTTGATGCAAAATTAAAAATGTATAACCCGTGAAACTTGTAAAGATTTTTCAGGAGGAGAAAAAACCACCACAAAACACTGAAGAGTATTTTATGTTATGTACAATCACTCTTGTTTGTGCAGTTCTAGAAAAACAATAAAAAAAACCCCTTTATAAAAATTCTTTGACCCTGCTTTTTGTCAACTGAATGGTCATGGTTGATTGGAAAATCAATGAAGTGCTGTGAGAATTGCACCTCACTGTTGCAGAAAAGCCACACAAAAATCCAACTTTTCACATGAGATGAAGATTGCCTTTGGTTCATTTACTCTCTTAAGACACATTAAAATCAAATCTATCACCCCATTTGGCCATCTGTCAATTCTCACTACACAGTAAATGAGTAGACTTTGTTCCTTGATCACCAGAAATGGAGGATGTTTTGTTGTTGTAATAAATGGTCTTAGGCCTCAGAGACAGAAATAAATCAATGCAATTTATAAAGTTGGGGTGAAAATGTTAGATGCAGCTTTCTAAACTACATAGAATTATGTATGGATGACTTGCAATAAATAAAGCATAGCTTTAGAAGCTTACAAAAATAAATAATAAAGATGAAAGAAATTAATGTGTAGTCCTTTATTTTGAAACCTTTTAAAGCATAAAATAAATACAAGAATAAGTTGCACATCAAAGGTACAACTGTCTATACATTTCATTTTATCTGGTCAGGCAATAAATAAGAGAGTTCATTTTCTTCTTCTCTTAACATAAACTTAGTTTTCAAATTGCAAAATACACTAGCAACTAAAAGTACATCTCCTTCATGCTCAATAATTGTACATATCCACAATAATTATTTTCTGGAACAAAGGATAAATTTTACTGGAAATTTAACTTTTGAGGAGTAGTTTCTTTTGAATTGGAGTGCTTCTGGAACTGATGAGTTGTGTTGGTGTTATCGGCTGATGCTCCAAGAGTCCAGGTGCTCCATTCACTAAAAGCTTGGTCTCAAGCTCCAATCAGCACAGTATCTTTTGCCATACCATCATTTGCACTCTATTCTTTGTTTGTTGTCAGCAGTCTTGTAAAACTGAACTATCTTGTAGGTAATTAGCTCCAAAACAAAATGTATGAAAATACAGGGACTAAACATCTGGCAACAGCCATTAACGAAGCCATCAATTCCATATCCCAGCAGACTACATTAGTACAACAAAGTTATTTTCAGGAGACTAAACCATCAGTTCCCAAATGATGGTCTGTAGCAACAAATGGTCTTCAGTGGTTTGCAGAACAATACCACCTTTGTATTGTTCTGAATTAAAAGTATGATGGCAAACATGTATAGTTCAGAGATCGAGAATCACTGAAATAAACTATTGAAGTCGCAGGTCCAAAACAAACTGCTGCAATAGCAGATGCAGAGTTTTTTTCTTTAATCTGTGAATTTGCAGGAAGAAAAAAAAGAAGTCTAATTGTTTAGTAATACATGCGAGTAAGTACTTCCATGTAATTTCTTTCTTTCTTTTTTTTTTTTTTTAATGTAAATGGAAATTTAGCAATTGTATTGGATGGAGCAGTCAGTTTGCAAATACCATTCTGCAACAGTACAGATTTTTTAAAGTTGCTAAATATACAGATACTGATGAGTCCAGTGACTTATTATGCTAAAATTTAATTATCTTATATTGCTTATATGTACCTCTCTTATAAAATTATACCTGTGCAAGTACTGACTCAAAATACTTTCTGCAGAAGTTGCAATGGTTGAAGTGTAGTATAGAAGTTTATCAGTTTCAGCTTTAGAGATAATTAACATTCTTGCTTCAATCTAGTTGACATATTCCGTGTTCAGCAGAGGCAGCTTTTCAAAGTATTTAAATATTCTTGGAAAGATTTTGCACATGATACCAAGTTCCAGGTATTTGCATTTGCACATGATACCAGGTTCCAAGGTGGTCAGATTGTGGCTGGCCTGCCACGCATATGCAAACTAGCAAGTTAAAAGCAAGCTGTGACTTAAGTGTAAGTCTATACTACCCAGTTAATCCAAATTGAATGGGTTTTTCAGTCCAGCCCCATTTTACATAGACAGAGGAACTGCTATAGGTATTTAGAGTCATTTTAAGCGTGGTTTTATTTTCACATAGCTGAACTACATTCTAGTCATGACTGTGACAGTCCTCACAGTAAAAAATTACTTAGGTGCTGGTAGTCTCCCAAAAATTTTATTGTGTTTTTCATGGTAGGGGAACAGCTTTGCAGAGTGAATTTATTATTAGGAATTCTTGAGCATCTCTGTGTAAGGAGCTGAGAAACATGTCCCCAGACACATGAGTAAATGTAAAAATGAGTGCACAACAATGTAGATTGAACTCCTTTGGAGACAATGTTCCTTAGAAAAGCTGCTGATTACTTGGGCTAGGCAGGTGGTCTGTAACTAGCTTTCAATGTGAGATTTAAAAATGAAAGGCAGCACTAGCCCTTGGTAAAAACCATTTTGAAAATCTTTATACCACCCTACTGTTCAGTACATCCACATGTGATAGAAAAGGGTCCTTGTAATGAAGAAGCAGAAATGTGACATCAAAGCTAAAGAGCAACAGCTCAGAGCTTGTTTGGGAATGATGAACTTTACACTGTTTGCTGGCCTTCTTTTGTATCACTTAAACTGTTTCTTTTATTCCTTAGAGACATCATATTTAAAAAAAAAAAGAGTTTGACAAACATTCTCCAAGAAATAGATTTTGTTCAGGTTCTCAGAGCATTTTATTGACAGTTCAGTCAAAAGGAAGACCGATAAAAGAAATAATAAACTACTGACTTCATTTTATCAAACTACCAGCTATTTTTCTTCTCTCACTTGGGCTCAGATTTTTAACATGGCCAGTCTTCCTATTAGTCTAGCACAGATGTGGCTACTTTTTCTATTGCTGCTCTGACGGCTAGGATAGGACAGGGCAAAAGCTATGATCTTATCACTGAATCTACTTTTACTGTCTAGCCAAACATAGTAAAACCTTCATTCTCTAATTTTTTGGTGCACCAAAGATAGCTAGGAATGGTAAAAAGGCATTATGTTAAAGAGGACTCCCCTCCATTTTATTATAGAACTGGGTTTTTTTGTTTGTAATGAACCTTCATTACAACACCAGAATGGTTGTAAACAAGAGTCTCTGATTTCTCCCAGCATTTCCCTGAAGTTTTTATTTTGTTCCTGATTTCTTCTTCTGTTGATTTTACTTCCTACACAGAGTCTGAAAATCCATATTGTGACACTAGTCCCTGGGAGAAAGCAATGAGTTGCTCATGAGAACTTACTTTTAATGGTGTTAATGTCATGAAAGAGACAGGCATTACATTTATCAATGCCATCCCCCGATGGTAGTCCAGGAAAACAAGGAAAGCAGAAAATCAAAGCAGCCAGTAAAAGCAACACAGAAACACACAGAGGAATCCTTTCTACTGAAAACTGTTGTTTAGCTGAAAATGGCATGATTTTTTCAAGGCAGCATTAAAAAAGCTTACACTGAAAGCTTAGCAAAATGGTGAGCATTATGCACAATAAGGAACTGTGAAGACAAAACACCCAGTTCTGTATTTCGTGGTAGGAAACTCCACTTGCGTCAGTACTTGTATTAACTTATTCCTGTGGTTGCAGCCCTGCAGATGTGAAGCAGGACAATTCATTGTGAAGAGTTATCAAGAGTACAAATGGATCAGAACCATCAGAAGAACTAAACAGCTGCATGGCTTGCAATAGCTGTCCTGTGTGCGTTAAATAGGACTTTTGTGAAAGTGGCACACAATTGGTGCTCATGAGCGCATGGACTTTTACAATGGGACTTTATGGACAAAAACTGATTGTCTTGGAAGAAGACAAATATTCAGAGCAAAGTGAGGTGATGAAGTAGAACAGCAGAACAGCAAAGCTTTGATGGTTAATGCTAACACCATCAAACTTTAAGAGATAACAATAAGCATACATGCTTGTGTGCCCTGACATTTTCAGAGGTTTCCAATGACTCTCATTCATACAGATGTACTACTGGAAGCCACACAGAGCCTTTATAAATTCTTAGACCTGTTTCAAATTATTATTCTAACTCATGACAATGACAATTGCAGGAGACTGTAAAGAAGGTGTGCCATAGTTTTTCCTTTTGTCAGAGTACCTGGAAACTGTTCTTGGTCTGTGTTGTGAACAGACCGCTATAAACACACACGGGACCATTGCAGTGATCATAAAAGCAGGAGTTAGGATAAACATAACAGTACCTCTGCTACAGTTCTACTTGCTCAGATTACCTTTGCAATGTTTTTAAAATATATATTTTTTGCTTTCTTTTTGCATGCAGGAGAGGAAAAGAGATGTAAAGGGGCCATTTTTACATCGCTGACATATTCCACAGGAAATGTGTAGGTCCCAGCTGAATACTAAGACATCATTAGATTTACTTTTCTCTTGTTGTGTGTTATGGATGTGATATTTCAGACACTTTCTGTGCCACGTCCTCAGCTGGTGTCAAAATCTCCAGAAATTAGGTATGGTGATGCATGCATTCAACACAGAAATTCCTTGGTTAGATATTGGGTTCAATATTACAGTGGTAGATTTCTCGCTTGAAATCTGTTTGGAAAAAGATTTCTTTAACTTTGGCAGAAAATTTCCATTAGGTGAGTGGCTAAGGCTAATCATCAAGTTATTAACAGGATGAGACACAGCTTTACAGGCATTATTTGTAATAATAATAGGTGGTTTTCAACCTAAGTGATTCTATGATACTAATTGTGTCACAGAACAACATGGCATAAAGCTGGGACATTGGTGTGCAATTTCCCATAATACTGTGATAAAAGTAATGTTGGCAAGGTACTTCTTCAGTAAACCACAGATGGTCTTCATCCAGAGCACACGCATTAAAATCTTCACTAAGTGCTGAGTTGTTCTTCCCAGGGGAACCTGGCAAATAGCTGCTATTTCAGTATGAACTAAATATTTTTAAAGAAACCTAGAGATATTGAAAACCGACAATATTAAGTATTAGCTATGATTATGGTAATAGAATTAACTAAGGTTGTTTAATTTGAAAGTCAGCAAGGCAGGATGTGTTAAACCAACATAGTGAAAACAAGAATTGTCTGTTATAAATTCTCACTTTAAAATCAGAGCCAAATGATGGAGATGGAAAGTAAAAAAGTAATTGTAGTGACTACTGAAAAGAAGTTTTGTGTTTCAATATTATGTCATTACATATAATAAATTGTTCAGCACTATGAGAGAGTGGTACAGAAACAGTTGTCATAAAATTGTTATTTTCCACTTGACACAACCACTTGGTTACATATTGGGCATTTAATGCAACACGGCTTTCCAGAAGAAATACTTTTTGCTCATCTAGCCAAAAGTTTGGGTTAGCTGCTGGGAGTACCAGGTGGTTGAAGTGATAAACAAAAAGAAGTGAAATGTTCACAGTACTCATTTCTGGGTTTATGAAGTAATTCTATATCTTTATGCCTTAGTTTTCCTCCATGTGTAATGGAGTAATATAATCACATCTGCCCTTTTCCAAGCATATTAAACCAATTCGTATATTTTTGAGCACTGGTGCCCAGTCTTTCACAGACGAAAATCCTCCGAGAATTTCCTTTCAAGCAGCAAATACAAAATATGCTCTTCTTACTGGCCAAATGGCTAAGCAGCATGGTGATTTGATTCTTTGCAACTGTTAGTACTGATACAGGAAGAGGAGAATGGAGTTTTGCAAAACTGTAATTGAGCTCCTTGTCTTGCAAATCTATGCTGAGTATCAGAATCGAACACCAAACATGGAACTCAACACAACTAGAAATCGTTTAATCATAGAGTATCTCGAGTTGGAAGGTACCCATAAATCATGCTACAGACATGATGTGAACATAGCACTGACTGTGTCTAATTGTCTACACGACAACTTTTAACTGAATATGTGAGCTGCAGTAGCTTGTCTCACTCAAAGTGTAACTTGAGAACACAGAGTGTTGTTAGTACTTGTGTAGAGGATAATGTTATTTTTCAGCCTTACCAGATCTGGACTAACACATTTATATATATGTAAATATATATATATATATATACACACATATATATATATACATATATATATATATATATCCAATTAGATATTTTGCATTAAAAAAGCCTTTTTATTGGAAATTAATAATGGGTTAAATCTGGTTTTTTGAGCATCCAATTTTTAAAATTGCATTAATTTTTCCAGGTTTCTGGTTACTTAAAGCAGGTGAGGAAAAACTTCTTCTAACCACTGCAACATAAATTTTAACTAACTATAGGATTAACAGCTAACATGGGTCTTTTATAGTTCTGTTGGAAGGAAGAAACTTGAATTCTGAAGGAAATATTCTTTAATTTTTTCATCCACTTTCCTGTAACTTTTATTGGCTTATGAGTGTGTCTTCCTAACTTCTTACTTTTATTATTACATCTTATACATCTTATGTTCAACCCTTTTGTAGGACTAGAGGAAAGGTCTTTGCTTGGAATTTCCTAGATGGCTCAATTACAGGCAGATATAAATGGAAGAGGACACATGAACTCACCCGTGGGTGTTAGGTAGCCTTATTTGAAATAGATTACAGGCAGCCAAAATCCCAAAACTTAAAAAAACAGAAGTACTGTTCTTCAGAGCTGGTTACCACAACATTACTGTATATGTAGGAATTGTATATGTCATATAGTCATACTTGGAAACTGCTACAGGAGTGGACAAGTTGACATGGTTTTATTTCTCAAAATTAAAATATACAAAGGACTCTGGTGCCTTTTTTTTTTGGTTTTTTTTTTTTTATCTTCTTAAATTATTGAGTGTATTGACAACTGTAAAAAAATGAAAATGTGCTGAAAAATCATTTGCAGGGCTGTCAGCTTTAAAAATAATTATCAGTTTTTGGAATGTGGAAATATTTTCAATTGATGCAGAGTTAATGCAGCTGCCAGGGCACTACATAGCAGCTGTGTGCCAAGAACTGCCTTCCCCTCAGTCTTGGTTTGAAAGACAGGTGTCTGCTAAGGAAGGCAGGAGCCCCCCTTGGAATGGCAGACGCGACCCCCATTCCCTCCAAGTTATTATAATTTTGAAATCAAGGGGCTTTTAGGCAAAGATGTGGGAAATAGGAATAACCCTTCTTTACTATTATACATCTATATGTGTATAACAAGTTAAACAAACAGCAGTAACTATGGCAGTAGCAGCAAACAATCACAAACCCACTGCCAGCCTTCTCGGCTGTCGGGCCCTTTCCCCTCAGTGCAGTTCCGCTCGCAGACGGCAGGGGCGCTGGCGGCTCCCGGTGAGCAGGGCAGGTGCGATGGTTCCCCCGCGGCTGCAGGGGGCGCTCCGGAGCGAGCTCGGGGAGCACGCGGCACTGGTGCCCTGGGATCCCGGGAAGGGATGGAACAAAGGCTTCACAAACCCCTGGGCAGCTGATCC
>NW_008236767.1:7060312-7070329 GCF_000691975.1 Corvus brachyrhynchos
CCTGGAGGTCTGGGCAGGCAGGGCGAGCAGGGCTACAACGCAGCGAAGGCTCAAAGCAACGGCGGGGGCAGGGCGGCCACAGCCCGGCTCCCAGAGGGGCAGGGAAGGCAGGCTTTGGGATCCCAGGGCTTTTCCAGCAGAAGGAATAAAGCAGTGGAAGAAAGCAGCCTCCCTCTCTGTCCAAACGCCGGAGACCGATTGACCTCACACCCAGGTGAAACAAAAGAGTAGCCAGATGCACCCTACCTTTAATGGCTAGCTCTTTTGTTTTTCTTAACTACCCAGCAATCTGTCCCCATAGCAACATGTATGGGGAAAATTCCTTTGACAGAAAAAAACCTAGAACTCCTAAAACCCCAACACCCTCTGTGGCTCTGTTACCTGGGCTGTATCTACAGTAAGGGCACTGTCAGTCAAAGCTGATAAAAGACACCAATAACCCTTGAGGGACAGAGTCTTCCCTGAGGAGATGGGTGGGTAAGATATAAGTCACAATTTCCCTGTAAGAAAACACTCCCATTTTGTTTCACTTTGGGCAAGATAGATATTTTGAGAGAGGATTTCCATCCAGCTTCACCAGGATGAAAGTTTTCACCTGGTGAACCAGTATGTGTAAGGACAACAGTCTGTGTGAGTGGGAACCACTGTAATAACCTGACCATTCATAGAATCACAGAATCATTAAGGTTGGAAAAGACCTCCAAGATCATAAAGTCCAACTGTTAACCCAGCACCCCCATGTTCACCACTACACCATGTCCCCAAGGGCCACATCCACATGCCTTTTGACTACTTCCAGGGATGGCGATTCCATGAAGGGACGCCCAAGCTGCAAATGGGGGCCCAACAAGGCGGTGCTGGTGTGTCAGTCAGCTGCTGACTAGGGTGCACTGCACCTCCATGCAGTAAGAGACAAACATAAGAATCTTCATTTCCAAGGTGAGATTAGATGATGGGAAAAGGAAGAGCTAGTTTTTCTCAGCAGCTGTTTAGGACTGGAAAAAACCACTACAGTAGCAGCAGAAGGTGATAGTAAGAGTCCCTGCTGGTGACACCATGAGGCCATTACAACTTTTCAGGTAGGCAGTGCTAAGGAAGTGGCAGCCTTCTTCCCTCTCACACATTAGTGAGGCTGAAGTAGCAGCTTTCATTCCTCCCTTCTGTGACTTGGCAAGCTGGCATTACAGCTGATGAAAAATGAACCAGGTCCTGGGGATGCGATGAGAATTGACTGTGCCGCACACGTTAGTATTTGTGCTTTGCTGCTTGGATACTTTTATTGATGAAGTGAAGTACTGCATACTATTAAATTATCATTTCATGCTACTTATGATAATAGGCAGAAGAGCATGGCAGATTATTATTACTTTCATTTGTAACTGATTAATGTGTATTGTTGATAGCATGCTTTCCTTTCTTAAGGAGGGTGGAGAGGTGTGAGATTTCAATTTGAAAGATTTTGTTATGTTCCTCTATAGAGTTAGATTCTGTAAAAAGAAAAAGGAGGAAAGCAGAGAAAAGAGGACAGAGTGAAAGGACAGGGATAGCTGTGTTAAACAAGCTGAGATGATGTTGTAATAATAACTGTTCTATGTCTCTATGCATATGGTGCTGAGCAGAATGCATTGATTCCCCTTAACAGTTATGTCTTTATGTGTGCAGTCCCCCTACAGTTAACAATCTATTATACCTGCTCTTCAAGACACCTTGCTATTGAATGAATTACTAAATAGCACAATGTGTAGCCATTTAATGAGGCTGAGTAATTCTATTATCTCTTCATACTATTTATTCACCAGCTGCATATTTTCCACCTCCACCACAGATAAAGGTAACAAAATTAATTCTGCCATCAGTTTGATAATCCTGTCATCTGTGCGTCTGTGACATGCATGTGATGGAGGTCCACATGTCCCCATCTTGTGGTTTGTATATGTCCTACTGTACTTGAGGTAATCAGAAGACAAAATATTTGCTATAGGAGTACTATACAGAATACAGAGTACTATAGAGGATAGCCACAAAATTCCATTTTACTTGCCATAATATTGATAATATTTTCACAAAGAGTGAAGGGAGTTTATTTCCTTTTGACCACTTGCCAAAACAAAAGTTAGGTCCTGTTGTACACAAGGTGAAGACTGTCGTATCTTGGTAGAAGGGAAAGTGAGAAGCACTGAAGACAGACCAAGTAATTTGCACAGGTGCTGCAGCCATGCCACAGATCCACACTGAATGAACCTCCTAATTGTTGAAATTAGTATGTTAGACTAAATGGAGCATATAAATCCTTTTTGCTGCCTTTCACACTCTTTGAACCCTTGCAGTGTAGTTCTTCTCCACCAGCCCATGAAACTCAAAGTTCAAAACTGAAATAATTTTTTTGCATTGTGTTGAATAACTAAGGCAGACATACTCAACAGCCACATGTATAGCATAAACGCACACATCAGTACAAGAATAGTCCCACAATTTTATCCTCATCTATGGATGGAACACACGTGATGAAAGAGGAAAGCTGAAGATCTGTTGAGGATGAAAATGAGAATGGCAGTCTGATTGTCTTTCTACCAAAGTGTTGCTCAAGGCAACTGAATTTAGTAAACCAGAGCAAGATAAAAAATTATAAAATACTAAATTACTGTTGAGGGTATTTTTATGGTGTTTCACTGAACTGGCCTTTTGCCATCAGATTTCCATAGTGGGCACAAAGGATACTGTGAATGGACAGAAAAGTAGGAAAAGATAAGTAATTTGTGAAAGTGGCAGAGAAATATTTGATGTAAAACCCTGTTGTTGGCTCTGTTTAAATTCAGACTTCTGCTACTGATTTGCCCTCCTAGCCATAGCTTTAATACAATTTAAGTTGCTCATCACACAGATATGGTACTGTCCCTTATCTCCTTCCCCTCGTGGATTGAGTTTGGGTGCCAACAAATTGCTGTATGTAGTCTTAAGATTTACTTAGGGTTTTACTCAATAGGATGCAACACTGGCATCCTTTGACCTCTGCCGTATGTTTATGAGCACAGACTCTCTTCCTGAAGTCTGTTATAAAATGGGGAACTCAGCTGCTTCAGGCCCACAGAACAGTGCTCATGGACCGGAGTTTAAAACCTCCCCCATCCCCCCTAAAAAATACACAAGCCTAAAAACATCACTCATGGCATCAAGATTATTGGCAATCCCATGATACACTCTGTTGCTCAAGGAAAACTAAAACTCGGGGATGCTGGAGCTTTAAAAGTATCATTGAAAAGTATCCTTCTGCTTTAGCTAACTGAAAAATTACATTGAAGTAGAAAAATACCAGCCTGCAAAGCCAACCATCTGAGTACCTTTTTCTCCTCCACTTACCTGTGTCTTTCTCTTGATTTTACAGTTTCCATTTTGTTTGGCTAGTCTTCAAATTTAAATGAGATATCGAGCTCAAAAATCATCTCTCTCTATCTCTCCTCACTATCTGTCCCTGAGAGTGATATTCTCCTTTCCAGTGTGTGAGAAGCCAAGAGCTGGATCCCTTCATAACTCAATGAGCAGGTCAGTGCTGCCCATGCTTGGCTGCAGCAGTAGGGAAGGAATGGATGGAAACCATCCTTTGAAATGTGAGTTTCTACCAGGGAGCATGTTCCTAACAGCAAGACAATTGCACAAAGCACTAGGTTCAGCTGGATTTCAGACCCTAGAGCATGGTGGCATGTAGTGCTGTAGAGCAAAAGAGATTTCTGTTATAGTGCTATAGATGAATGACAGATCTATATACTAGAGGGGAAAATGTGAGGACTTGCTCTGTCTTACAAAACCTTCATTAATTACATGTGTTAATCTAGTCCTCCTGATAAGAGAGTTTCAGGTCAGTTCCCCACAGAAAGATTTGGAGAATTTGGTCTTACCTCCAGCATGACCATCCCACATTCACACTCAAATAGAAACCCTCACGATTTAATGGCCTTGTGTTTTCTGTGACGTAGGATAAGGGAGGTACAGGCATGGACAGACGTGTGCTCCATATCACCATTTTGGTTGAATTTAATAGGATTCATATATTGTCCTATGAGAAATTTTGGAAGAAGTAGATGCTGTGTCTTCCCTCTCCCTACACCCACAGTAAATATTTTATCAAGAAGTCTGGTTGTTCATGACCAACCTCTAGCTGTCCATAAACCATTGCAGCTAAATCCTAATTCAGCCTATTCATGCTGCTTTTACGCTACATCAATTAACCTTTTAAGGAAATAAAAGTAGGAAATTATATTGTGGAGTCAAGAAATGGAGCATAACAAACCTAATACTGCCCAACAGTTTAATATTATATATGCAAGTGGCTAACCTCAGTTCCTGTTAGAGGTTTTGCCATTTTGGTTCTCTCACACAAAACAGCACCACTAGTAAAACAATCCTGGCACCATGTGAAACAGTGGACCAAATGTTTCAGTACCACAAATCATGTGAAAATACACCAAGAAAAAAAAAATTAACTTGATCTAATTATAGACATATGGACATAAGCAGTCTTGAATTGTGCATTCTGACACCTGTCCAGTTACAACATTTTCAAGGAAATGAACCCAGATTTAGTGAGTTACCTAAACATTATGCATAATTTTAGGCCCATTATTAATCTTTGTGGTCTGGCTGAGTTATGAATGAATTTGAATTTAGGAGCAAATTAAAGTTAATTTTTAAAACGTAGGGGTTTTCTTCTCTCAAATGCTACTCATCCAACCATAACTGTCCTTAGAAAAATAAAGTACCCATTGTGAAGTACTGAAAAAGACTAGTCCTTGACTAGAAAGATGATTGTGTAAAGAAGTTAAAAAGGAACAACTTCTAGACTGAGTCAGAGATCAGGACTCTGTGAAAAAGTGTTTCTCACCACAGTAACTTTGAGAAAATTGCACTAAAAGAGGAGCACATGGTTTTCCTTTAAGCTAAAGAGACAATTATCATGTCTCTCTTGTTTAAATTAAGTGAAAATCTGAGATATGTGCAGCATAAATGAGGAAAGCATATGGCCCTTGCTTGGTAATTTAAAGAGTAATTTGGTTAAGAAATTGAGAGTAGTTCAGACCAGAGTACTATTATGTAATATCAATGCAAAGCAGAAGCCTCCCCAGATAATCAGGTCCTATTTTTCTGACACATTTTTATACTTCATGATTAATTTCCCTTATTTCTCACACTTCTTATTTGTGGTTTTAAAATATGCTCAGATTTTTTAACATAGGAAACAGTGCTTTATTAAAAAAAAAATAAAAGAGATATAAGAGTTAGCCTATACAAATGAAAGATAGAGAAACTTTTTCTGTTCAGTTTCAATCAAGCAAGGAAGAAATAGTCCTCCTATTCTGAAAAATATTTTGAGTTTTAGTATTTTGTACATATCCATAAGAGAAAAAGCTTCCACATAGGATTTTTGCCTGTGAAAAGCTAGAGTTGGAGCCCCTCCAAAATGGTCAATAAGAGTGCACTGGGATATCTTTAAAAATCTTCTCCAAAATGGGCAGAGCATGGACTTTTTAGTAATAATTGAAAAAATGTGCAAGTTGATTCTACTCTGAGCCTGCTTCCTCAAAGGGTTTAACCAGAAATATATACTTGACTTTCCATTAAAAATTTATTCAAAACTGGTAAGAATCTGTGTGTTTCCCCATGAGCAACTGTTAAAATTAATAACATTTTGACCTCAGAGATAACCATAGTCCACCCACAAAGATATTACCTTCTTACCTGGGTCAGTGTCACTTGTATTTTTTTTTTTTTTTTTATTATATGCTTACAATCATAATAAGCAAAGGGAAATTAATGTTTATTGGTGTTGTAGACATAAGGATATACATCTGATTCCACAAAATCTCTAAGTACTTGACTAACTGCAAGATCCTAAGTATTTCCAAGGGAATCATGTATTTAAATGTTGAATTCAGTCAGGAAACCTGTACCACCTAAAAGTTTTTTGTACTCTGCTGGAGAATCCATGATTTAGTAAAATATATGAGTGTGTGCTTAAACATTTATCTTTGTGCAAAATTGTGCAAACATACTTAATTTAAGAACACATATTAATGACTTACTGAATTTAGGTCCAAAATTTGCAGGTTTATGCAAGTATTATTGACTTCTGACAGGGCTATTCTGCAGCCTTCAGAGAAAGCCAAAGCTTTATGAAAGCTGCATTTATGCTTCACTGATGTGACTAGGCACTGCTAGGGAAATCAGGGATTTTACTTTAGTGGTATGCTACCATTAAGTCAGAATCAGCCCAAAAAGATTTTTGACAATGGCATGTGTATATTCAGAGAAGCAAATATGCACAGTAGGAACCCCACAAGGTATTCCCTTAAGGGGAATATTTCCAGTCCAGAAATAGGAAGAATATTTTCCATATGCAGATATAATGCAAATTCCCTTTCATTTTTTAAAGACAAACAAAGAGTCGATTTTATTACTTGGGAATTGAAACCCTCCAGAATTTTTTCACTGTAAAAATTGTAAGCTGGTTAAGAGCTAAAAGGCGTGGGTCGTAACCTTTTGAAACTTTCCCCAAAGCTGCACAACTACTGATGGGGTGACATGAAAAGCCATTTCCCTTATAATGAGATACCAAGCAGATCTGTCTTCTTTTAAAACCTGGCATTTAAAAATACATTTACCTCTATTATGTACTGGCCTAACCTGCACAGGCTATTTCTTGTGACATATTACCAGAGCAGATGTTTTAGACAACCTGCTGGCAGAATGGCAAAGAATGAACAATGTTTTTTGTTTTTCTTTTTTAATTTTGACAAACTTTGCAAAAGTTTATTTTCCAGTATTTTAACACAGGTTTATCCAAGGATTTCTTATGTAAATTGCCTATTATTTTTCCCCTACTGTGCAACTGAGTAGTGTAATATGAAGAAATGGGAAAAAATGGACACCCTGATGACTTTTTTTCACAGGACATCTGCTCACCTTACCCAGATCTTTTGCAGCCAATTTGTCTAAGACCATATGGATGAAATCAAATTGAAGAGAACTGGGGGAGGGGAGAATGCAGAGGAAAAAATGGGCTAGAAAGGAAGAATAGAGGAAAAGATAAGAAAGAGATGAATTTGAGAACACAATATTTTAAAGAAACAACACCCCACGCGCACATTCCCCCATTGAGAAAAACATTGCCTGCAGAAAATACGAAAGAAGAAAGATACGATTTTATGATTTTTAGTTACTGCATATCAGCTCTAGGTTAAAACTTCATGTTATTACTGAATAGCAAGATACTTTGTTCAGAGCAGCTATTGCAGTCTTTCTACTGCCATGACCTTTCCTATAGCTTAATAACAGGATCTCAAACTGAATATGTTTAATATTTCATTAAAATGTTTAAAATATAAATACAGAGCATTATGCTACAGAATATATTTGTACTTTTTACCAAGAGATGGTATATTTCTGTATTCATGAAGAAATGACCTTCAGGATTTGGAAGAAGGTCTTCTCTGTTTCATAGCTCCCTATTCCATTTTATTAGTTTTTTTTCAGGCTGTACAGAAATATGAAATTCATCTCATCATCTCTAATAAATGTATGATCAATCAGGGAGATGCAAAATCATCTAATGTTTATATTAGGTTCCTGGCACAAGCAATCACCCCTAATGACTTAGTAATGCCACAGTAAGCTGTGCATATGCTCAAGTATTTTCATTTGTGTTTCTGATATTTATCTTTACATGGTTATGGACCCAATCCTTTGGATAGTTATGTAGGTTCTTAAACTGAAACAACTTGGAATTCTGTGGCCAACTTGCAAACTTAAAGTTAAGTATATGCTTCACTGTCTGTAGAATAAGAACATGCCTTTGTTTAAGATGTATCATAGATATAACCGCTGTGTAAAGGAAAAGAATCAAGCAATATTTTTGCAAAAGAGGAAGGGGTTACCAGGCAAGAATAATGAAAAAATCAATGCAGAGTTTTCAGATTCCCATTGAAGTCAGGATCCAGTTCTTGGTAGGGCATGAAAAATGCTTTTAACATTATTTTGCAGATAATTAAGGAGTGCAAAAGTGTGTTACATCAGTTTGTGTTTGCTGTTGTGTTAAAGCCGATCTAACAGTTACCAATACTCAGCTGCTTCACAGCCCTGTGTTCAGCTGCAGTAATGTCTTTGTGTGTCTCATGCCTGAAACACAGCTCTCGGGTTTTGAAAGAATAAAATCTAGGGTTCTCAAAGGAAAAACTACCTATCAAAGTATGCAGCTTTATTACATAAGCACACTCTTGCCATTATCAGCTGTCACCTATTACATCACTTGGACAACTGGAAAATGTAATATTGGGAGACTGGCCAATAGAACTACCCAATACACTGTCTAATTAAATGAATCCACTGGAAGATTTCTCATTAACAAGTGTGATGATGTCCTGGCCTAGTAAGCAAGATGGGTGAGGAGCACTGTTTTCAGCTGCATAATTTGCTGATCTGGTTTTTTGATTCATGCTATTTTATGAAGAAAAGCAGAAAATTGTCAAAGTGATGTTTCGGGCCTCTCACTTTTGTACTTATTTCAAATATTTTCCAGCCATTCTCACTGATTTGTGTTTTCATTTATTAAAATCACCAGAAACTGATAGCAGAGGGAAATATGTCCAATGCAGGTCTGCTCCTTTATAAAAATGATTGAAGATAGGACTCTTTTGACAAAGAAAAGCTCCTTTTCCAGGTTTTGTATTCAAGGCTCTTTTGGCCAGTATCCCCTTTTTGTTGGAAGTTCAGTGTAATGACACCATCTGCATTGGTGCTGGCTCAGGCCAAACTTCCACAGACTTCAGCAGCAGCACAAACTTAACCTTTTTCTGTCCACGTTTGTCCCCCCACCTCTCATCCTCTGTTCCTGAACTGCCCCCTCTGTTAGGGGAGCATAGCTGGGAGACCACATGGTGAGACAATCACATTGGTGAAAAGGTCAAAAGTCACCTGTTATTTTTAACAGACACCAGTTCTCTGGTCTGGTTCACCGTGGAACCTCTTGAGATGGGGGTCTGTATCTTCTCCCAAGTACAAGAAATAGGACAAAAGGAAAACACTTCAAGTTGCTCCAGGGGACATTTAGATTGCAGAGTAGTAAAAATTTCTTCCCCAAAAAGAATATGCAAGCATTGTAACGAATTCCCAGGGAAAATGTCAAGTCACTGTCCCTGGAGGTACTTAAAAGACGTGTAGGAGTGGCACTTAGGGACATGGTTTAGTGGTGGACCTGGCAGCATTAGGTTAATGCTTGAACTCTATCGCCTTACAGGTCTTTTCCAACCCAAGTGATTCTATGATTCAATGATCAGAGGAGGCATCTGGGAGTAGGAAAAAGCAGCTGAAAGTATGGAGTGAACCAGAATCCACTGAGCAGGTGTTGATGCTAATAGAAATGACCCTTGAAAAAGGCTTTCTTCTCTGCCTGTCTCTGTCTCTCCATCCCAGTTCTCATAGTCAAAGCAGTACTCAGGGAAAAAAAAAAAAAACTTTTACAGGGCACCTGTATTTCTGAGTGACATTGCATTTGCCTTTGTTCTTTAGTAAAAACAGCTGCTTAACTGTCTTTTAGAGCTTAAAAGGGTTGTGAAGAAACTTTCTAAATTAATCTTATATGAGAATGCTTCAAGAGAATCAAATAACAATTAGAATTATGTCAGGGCTGTCTGTGAATTTCTGTTTAGCTTAATAGAGTTTTTTAACGTACATGAAATACTTGAAAAAAAAAAACCTGTTTTCTTATCTAAGCTCCATAAATGTCCATGATATGTACTGCAAACATAGGTTTAGATGACTGTATAGTCAACACATTTGAAAGTGCATGATATAAGAAATTACGCTTTTTCTAATAGCAGAAAAGTTTCCTTAACCAAATACAGTGTATTATACACACTGTACATGAACAAATGAGCAAATAGGGAATATGATCCAAAAAGTGGGATGCCTGCTAGAAAAACAATCAGACATGAGAATAACACAAGGAACCAGTCTAGCTGTAGGCAAGAA
>NW_008236767.1:7070341-7081748 GCF_000691975.1 Corvus brachyrhynchos
AGGGTAAACAGTGTTTTGGGCAACAGTGACAGCTGAGGGGATTGTTACAGCTGTGTTCAGATTGGAAAAGTTTTCTTTATCATGTGATAAATTCACAGGTGAAATGTCCTAAAGCTTATGGCAACTTTGACTCTGTTTCATAAATGCACACTAACAATTAAAAGAGAATTTAGGGAACAAAATAGCACATTAGTTAATTAGCTGGGGGTGTTTTTCCCATCTTCCACAAATAGTAATCTCTGAGAGTTGCAAACTTCATTACTACATGCTATATTCACATTCTTAAGAGAGAGTGGTAGTGGATGCAATATACTTATATAGAACAAATAAATTGTGAGAAAATCACCACCAGACATTCTGTGCAAAATAGATACACTGGTGGACTGGTGTGTTCAATAGGTCTTTTGAACACAGAATTAATTTCACTGCATAAATAGGTATGATGGTACAAAACAGAAATTCATTTTTGTCAGCCCAAATGCTCATTTAATAGTCCAAAAATAGCCTAATGAAAAAGGTTTTGAGTCAAATATTGCTTCCTTTAGATCTTCAGCACTAAATAATTATACATTTTAGAAATACCAAAGAAGTTAGTAATAAAAACTTGCTGATGTGAGTGGGAGCTCCTCTATTTGTTTGAAAAGACTCAAGACAACCAGATACTTAACATTTTTAAAGTGCGAGCTGCAGCTCCCACACACCTTCACTCCTTTGTGGACAACATGCTTTTGAAGAACATTACCTTCACCTTCTTTCATCTTACAGATACCAGTTTTGTCTCCTCCACCCCCTCGACCCCACCTGCCATCTTCAATTTTTTTGTACTAAAAGGATCAGTTGTTTAAACCAATATTTTCTGTAATGTGTTTAAAGCTGTTAAAACCAAAATGTCCTAGTTCACTCCACGGCTCGCTAGTCATGCTTTTTATACTGTTAAGGTGAATCCACTGATGCAATGCCTGAAAGAGGTTGGAATGGCTCAAAACATTGTCATTGAGAAAGTATTCTGTCAAGCATTCACTTCATCGACCAAGATGTGGACAGACTTTGACAGATCTGCATAAAATTACGTTGGAAAGTATCTGCCCATTCTGTGCTGGAAGGAACTGCAGCTCAACAAGGTGTTAGGGATAAACACATGACTGCCAACAAAAGAGCTGCTGCTGTTGGACACCAAGAAGGCATAAGAAGAATGACAAGAGCTGTTGTTGAAATACAATTTACTGAAATATTCTGAAATTCAGTATAAATTCTATTTAATTAAAAAGAGATAATTTGACAGTACAAGAAAGAGACGAGGTCGAGCACTACTTTCTGAGTATTTGTGAGGGTTTAGATCAGTGTTTTTCCATAATGATAACTTTTTGCCCTCTCATACTGTTTTAGGAAATAATTCAAACTACAAAATTACTTCTGAAGCTGCCATCCAAATTTTCTGGCTAGAAATATATATTGCCAGCTAACACTTTTCAGGTCCTTCCAAGCTTTTTCTCCCTTCTGATTGCTAGTATTGGAATATTTTTTCATTAAATGATTTTTTGTAACAGTAGGAATTGTTACTGTGTTGAGAAGGTAGAGGAAAGATAGGTAAGTAGATAGATAATAGTGCTATTGGTTAAGGATATAAAGTGTTTGTGTCATGTCTTGGTTCCTGCTTCTCCATTTCTTGTTTCCTGCTTCTCTACAGCCAGAGACTGATTATTAATACTGCACAGGGAAAAGCTGCTGAATGTTTAAATCTACCCGATCTGATATGGAGACTTTAAAACTGGACGTTTTAAACTCCAGCTAAATAGCAGTAAACTGCCTTAGCTGTACAGTGGTACAACTGGGTTAATATCAGAAGACTTTAAACTCTTGCAGGCTTCTACACCTGTACCCAAGTATACAAGTGTCAGACTTCCTCAGCTGTTTTGAGTCTTCTTTGTTTAGGTTTGGGTTGATTTGTTGTTTGGCATTTGCTTGTTTTCCTTTCCTTTTTTTTTTTTTTTTTTTTTGGGTTTTTGTTTTTTTTCTTTCCTTTTTTTTTTTTTTTTTTTTGGTGGCGGGAGAAATATCTGGCTTCTCTGGAATTTGTCAAAACAGAAATAGCACGATAAAGATTCCTCTTGTTTTCTGTAGTCAGGAGAGCTGCCAAAATGAGCTGACACAAGTACAGCACTCTCTTCTCCCTACATATGTCTTGGATCATGAGGCATAGCAGCATTTAAGCTTCAGAATGGTGCTTGAAGAGCATGCTTCACGGGGACACGAGCATGTAAGTAGGATGACTTAATTTTAGTGCATATGCATGCGTATCTTTCCTCCCTTGTGAGCAGTTTTTCATTAAAGGGAATGATTAGGTTCTTATTATTTATACATTGTTTTCCATCGCTTGGGGAGATTTTTCTGTAATCTGCCTCACACTCTGAAGGATTGTAAAATAACTTTCTGTCCATTAAGTAATTGGCTTAATGCGAGAAACAGAGAATGAAAGAAATCGTGTGTACAGGAGACTCTCTGCTGATTTTTATTCTCTTTAAATTCAGACAACAATCTCTTCTGGCCTCGTTGTTGTTTAAAAGCTTTGAAGATTTTTGGCTGGAAAACAAAAGAAAAGCAGCAACAGGAAAAAAAGAGGCAGGCAGTATGTTTTAAGCTAATGGAGCACCCCAGGGAGCTTGTTCTAGAGAGACTCTCCATAAAGGCAGCAGCAGGGATGGGGAGAATCTCTGTCCATCTCCCCATATCCAGTTGGGTTTTCATGATAGATGGTTTGATGATAAGCTGAAGAAGGATGCTTTTGACCAATTATGTGGTATTAATTTTACATATGACCGTAAGGACTTGGATTTATTCCAAAGAAAATGGCAGAGTGCAGAATACTTTTTTTCTAAATTCAGAGCAGACACAATCTTACCACTTATTCATGTTCAGTAGCACCTAACTCCTGCAAACCAGTGGAATTTTATGTTGAGATAATAGTCAAAAGATTGCAAAATAGGAAACTAGCTCTTACTGAAAGAGGCATTTCTGCCATCGCCCTATCCTAATGTACCTCCCTTACTGTCCAAAGTGTCACTGAACATTGGGAAAATCCTACATAGGGGAGGTGTTATGCCACAGACAGCTCATGTCTTTGTGCAACTATCTTATTTCCACATTATACAGTATCTCCCTGGTCATGATATGAGTTCCAGTCATCAGCAATCACTTGCATGAAACATATTCAGTTTTTTCAATCAACTCATTGTGTCTTAATTGTATTAGGACCATAAATGCACTAAAATGTCTTGCAGAATTTTACCCCAGTATGTTCAATCTGGATGCCATATTTGAAGGTCATTCTATATAGTAGTAATTAAAATGCCTTTACTACAAACAAAAAGACATTACAATATTGGCTCATGAACACTGGGATAGAGCTCTAGAGTGTGCAAAATACAGAGTACAATGGGTTGTTGTTTTACGTGTTCTAAAAGAAAACAGGAAAACAGGATGTATTGACAATAAAAGTCATTTGGGAATTTTCCAATGGAATATTTTTATCTGCAAATGCAGATTTAATGGGGTTAAGGAACATGCCGTTTCAATGATAATTTCATCAAATACTCAGATACTCTCATTTACATTTAAAATGAATGTGATCTTAAGAAACAAAAACAAAGGTAATAATTTAGTCTTAGGAGTCTGCTTTCCATAAAATGTCATTAGAAATGGACTTCTAAAAAGGATAAGTCAGAGCAACAGCTCAACATATGTGCTTTAAAGACCTCAGCATCTCTTTCCCAAGAGCAGAATAATTAACAAACTAGAGAAAAAAGCAAGGCTGGAGTCATAGTCAGAAGCCTTCAGTCCTCCTATGCAACAGGCAAGTATCCTAACCCCACTTATGGGCTCAGTTCCATTCTGTTAGCTAGTTAGCTATTCAAATTATTTTACTGGATTAAGTTGTTAGACAACCATTTCCAGAACGGTTCAATAGGTTGCAGTTAAGTCAGTTACTTGCCAAATGAAAGGCTAAGGGTCAAGCCTTTAGTTTCAACAAGGAAAAGCAGTGTGACATCAGTAATTTTGGCTGGTTGTTCAAGCCTTTCACCTTCTGAAATGAATTTTGAAACCCTTTAATTTTCTGCTCAGTAGGAAAATATTGAAATTTGTAGAAAATATTTTTTTGTATCCTTGCTTACCTCTCCTTCCTACCCTTAGTGTTCACTAAGAAAATAATGTGAAAACTTAATACCTCCTATGTAGGGATAGAGCAGACTTAAGAAAGTTTATTTCTTTAGCTTGATAACTGCAAGTACAGTGCATGTCTCTGTATGTGTGTTTGTGTGTATGTGTGTATCTGTAGAACTGAAGCATGTAGGAACTGAAAGGATTATTTTCATTAACAGTTTCTCACATTTACTGTTCCTCACAAAACAACCAGACATTGAAATACCATGAAAAGAAAGAGTGGACCGAATAAAACTTCCATTGTGTTCAATAACAAAAAGTTTAGAGTAAGAATAGTCACAGGATAAAGTCATGTCAAAGAATGTAAGAGACACAATAGATGAAGTAGTGAATTGTACTGATAAGAAAAAATGAAATATTATTTTTCTTGTAGTAAGCAGGAAGCAAGACTGAGACCAAAATCTTGCATGTATTAAGACTCTGGAATAGATCCTTCCAGCTTTTGGAGACTAATTCTACCATTTAAAAGTCTAATTAAATTCTGAAATCCATAAAATATTAGAAAGTTAAAACCAGTAGCAAATTAGAGCCTGGAAAGTCTTCCAAAAGGGATCTCTGTGCTTTAAAAGAATTTAAAAAAAAATAGAATATAATGTTACACAGTGTGGAAATCTTTGATCTCTGTGTACAATGAGTGCAAGACACTGCCAGTGGACAATCTAGTCACTGTGTAACACTGCACAATTGTGGTCGCAGTGTCCGAGTGTCTGTGGGCACTACAAAATTATCTGTGAAATGCACAGAGAATCTTTAAAAGATTTTTCCAGGCAAAAATTATTTCAATTCCTTAGATGAAAATTGGTTAATATGCTGAAAGTTAGCATCCTGTTCAAATTATATTTTTTTTTACCAGAGCAACTGTGCATGTTCTCATTACTCAAATAAAATGTCATCTCTTTTTAAAAGGCTCTTAAACTCTTGAGCACACTGATATTTCATGACAGCCAGTTCCACAGGTTAATTGCAAACCGTGCAAAAGTATATTGCTTTTCTAGTTCATCAGAACTTTTTGTTCTTGCATTGTTGGAGGATGAATAGAAGCTCCTTATTGACCTTCTGAATAACATTTGTTTTTTTAGCTGAATCAAATATATTTTCTCTGATGTGTTTGTTTGGGGGGGTTTTTTGCTGTTTTGGTTTTGGTTTTTTTGTTTGTTTTTTTTTTTTAATTAAGCACACCAAATCATCTTGGTTTCTTCAGTTACTTGGAAATTGCATGTAGTCTGTAACCATCATCTGTCTTTGAATATATTTTATTTCTTCTACAAACATAACACAGTGACCAAGATTCTGGTACCATTAAACTCAAATTCTTGACACTTCATCTCTAAGGCCAGATTTTTGCCAGTGGTGCAAGTAAGGAGACACTATTTGCTATTGCTGTTAAAGCATCTTCTAGGACTTCCTTTTGTCTCATCTCTTAGGCCTCTATTCCTTTTCAGGTGTAAGGTGTAATTGTCATTAAGCTTCACCATCTCTTTTAGGATATTTTAGAACCAGTAAGTACAAATAAGGTAAAAAATCCCCTCCACTAAATATTATTTTACATTTCTCAAAATTTGCATGAGTTAATACTTGCTGCCCCAATATTAGTATATTTTTGTAAAGTTTTCTCTGTTTATTTGGGGACTGTGACCCAACCTTTTTTTTGGCCTTTCTTTTTTCACTCAGAAATGTGTTTAAAATGTTCCAAATATTTATGCCAACTTTTGTGGTACATCCTTTAGCCAAAGCAAAATTTGCCTAATTACCTAATGGTTGTTTTCATTAAAAACCTAATTCATGCTTAGAGGTCTCCACTTTAATATGCAAACATTTTTAAAATAATAATTTAATAATAAAATAATCTGTATTGTCAACTTTAACTGAAAATTCATGACATTTATTTTCAAATACTGAGTGGATTTTTACTCAGGTAATTATACAAACATGTGGCATTTAATTCTTTTTGGATAAGTGTACTAGCTTTGGCTGTGGCAGAGATAATTTTTTTCATAGTAGCTCCTATTACCAGGAGGAGTTTTGCCAGGTTGCTGTTGCTCAGGGTGGGTGTTGATCTACTGGTGGTGAGCAACTGATTTTTCTGCCCCTTGTTTCTTTCTGTTTTGTTTTGTCTTTTCCTCTTTTGAGTATTAAAACATCTTAACACAACCCATGAGTTTTCTCACTTTTGCCCTTCCTATTCTCTCTCATCCCACTGCAGAGGGAGAGAGATAGAAGCTGTGTGGTGTTTGTCTGCCTACAGGGTTAATCCACAAAGGTAAGTATTTCAGAAAACCCCATGAACATCAGACTTGTAAACAATAAGTTACAGGAAAAAAATGTGGGTGCACTGCCTATCACTTGTCAAGCAAGGTTGCTTCTTGTTTATGAAATTTTTAGCACCTTCAAGGCATTAGGCAATCCTCAGAATAACCTGATCAAATAACTGCTGCTTTTGTTTTACAGAAGGAAAGGAGGCAGCAAAGATTTTCAAGGGTGAATCAAAGCATCAATTATTACTGTATCTGAGTGTTAAATCTCTCTGAAATTTACTTTCTTTAAAGGATGGAGCTTAAGATCTGTCCTCAAAGCCTTAGCCATCCAATATTCACTAATAACTGGAATTTTGGGGCAACTGGCCTGCAAACCTGTCACGGGAGTTCTGATCTCATTGTCCTTGGCTTCATGACACTGCATGCCATCACAGTGACGTGGCTGCCATCTATCAAAAGACTTCTCAATTTCAAGTGGCTGTCCAGAGAGCTCCTGACTCACTGGAAAAGCAGTGAGTGTTACCTGGCCAGCCCATAACACTTCCTTCATCTTCATACCCACACCTCCTCCCACTCTTCTTTTTTCCCCCCTCTCTTCTTTTTTCCCCCCTCTCTTTTTGTCTTTCCTGCTCCTGAGTCTTAATTAGGATGAGCAGGTCATCAAAGCAAGTGTGGCAACAGCTGCATGTGTATCTATTTAGATAATTACTTAAAAAGCAGAGTCATGCCATGGGTGCTTTCTGTCTGTTTATAATGTATATATTGGCAAAATGTAACACTATTTTAAATAGCATAAGGTATAATTTCATACGAAAGTTAATAGTCAAAACTGTGCTGATTTTTTTCACAAGACTTTGCACACCACCACCAAGTTGCCAATTGTACTTTAAAATAGGAACTGTGTAAGACTATCAGATATTTGAGAAAATATCCTCTGAAATCAATAATCAGGTCCTGAAAAGCAAAGGCAGCATATTGACCTCAGGGTAAATCTTCACCTGATAACAATAGTCCCGTTACCACTGGCTGCAGCTCTGCTCAAAACTGATTGGGTAGTTCCTATACCAATGAGATGAATTCCACATATTTGTATCTTTCAGGAAGATATTTCACATATAACTGAGCTATGGAGCCCTCTCCCTGCATTGTAGACAGCACATACAGTATTGAAAACATAACCTAGCATTCACATTCCAGAAGAAATTGTAGTAATGAAGTTTTCGGGAAAAATTGCAACTTAATTTATTTGGTATACTATAATGTATTCCGAGATCAAGAGATTTCCTGAGTAATTCATTATATAAGGAGCAGTCACCCAGAACCATATGAAGACAATTGGTTATGGATTTCTGGTAACTGAATTGCAATCTCAAAATTTTAAAAGTGCCTATAACACTAAAGTTATATTAGTCTGATCATATTAATTATTTGCACAGTGTTTTAAAAACATAACCCCAATTCTCAAAAGGTTGCAAAAAGCTTACATTATTAAAGAATTGTATGAATTTAATGAAAAATGAGAAGCTAGAAAAAAAATTTGAATTACTTGATTTAATTAAAAGCAAAATCACAGGTAGGTTATGCATCTGAAACTTCTATTAGTTGAATATGTTGAATAATAGGACCATAAAACCTATGCAACTGCAATGCAAGCAATAAAATATGAGCATAAGTTTGTTCACTGTTCTGTAGTAAAAATTATTGTTCGCCAAATACATACATGGTGGAAGGAAAGGAGTTCACTCTTCCAAGAAAGCATTCTGCTCATTGTCTGAAGCTTCTCATACTTCATAATGTCAGAGTTTATGTATATTGCACAGTTAGAATAGAGGATCGAGGACAAAATGGTCCAGGCTTAGCTGTGCCATTGGTATACTTCTCCAAATCAACTAAAAGTTTCTACAACCTGGCAATGATTTTTGGTGACCCATATACTAGGCAGAGTGGTGGAGAAAAAAAAAAATGACAGCATGAGTCCTAGGGTCTTTTGTTAAGTTTTGAACTTGTTTTGGTAACTCAGCAGGAGATGCTTAAGTACTGTGAAAGGCAAGAGTGCTTATGTTGCACTCTTGCCACTACAATTTTAATGTATGAATTGTGACCTATTGCAGGACTACAAGAGAAGAAGGCAGATGGCCTCTGTTTAAGCTGTACCGGAGATGGGTGACTGAGCATGCACATCTTGATCATTCAGGAGCTGGACTTGTATGATCATCTAGACTGAGAATTTGACTGGATTGAAGTGTTTTGTCCCTATCCAGACAATCAAAGCTCAGGGAAAGGGTGATGTATATGACTCAACCACAAAAAGGAGCAGGAGTGGAGCTGAAGCTCGAATATGTAGAGACCCAAAAGATGGGAAGCAGTTCTGGGTCCTTCAGCTAACATAAGGACATAATGTATTTAAACATGGCATTTTGAAAAAGAACAGATTTCAGTTATTGAATCATCCTGTTCAGGTGGTGATGAAATGAAGGAATAGGATGGTCACATTCCAATGTTGTCCCACACAAAATGTATATGAAGAAACCAGTTCTCTTCCTCGGGTTATAGGGCTCTCTCATGACTACGGCAATTTTATTTAGGAAGTTCCAGCTAGACCTTATGCTGATGAAAAAATCTGGAGAAAAATATGTCTTCTGAAAAATTACTCACCCAATCCTTGATAGTCATACAACAGAGAAATACCATGTACGGTGATGGAGAACAATACAAAAGCAGATATGCTGATGTTCATTCAATTTCCTTGAAGAGGGTTAAGATAATTATCTGCGAAGGGAAGAAGTGACTGTGAGGTTGAGTCATCAGTGTCAGCTCCTGAACAGACAGTGTGCCAAGACAGAATTCACCAGAAATATGTTGTACCATATTCACTTGAAAGCAGATCAAACAGGCTTGTTGCCTTTGAGGGTGATGGTGAATCTATTGTATCTAGAAAAGGTATGCTGCTGAGAAGCATTCTCAGAACTATTGAAGTTGGAATGGAATGACAAGAGTTAAAACCGACTTGATTATTTTTTGAATGATCCTTCTCATAAGGCTGAAAACCAGAATAATGTGGTTAATAAAACTAATTTGGTATATACATTTTTTAGGAAAACTACAGTGTGTTAAAGCAAGATGGTAAACAGCGCCCACTATTCCTAAACAACTGTCATTCACTGAATCTTTGTGAAGCAGATTCAGCTGAAAATGGTACCAAAGCTGTTGCTTGTGCTGGCATAGTGAAGACTGTTTACAGTTTGCTTTGTAGCATTCCAAAAAGCCAAGACACCCTGCAGCATCACACTGGAAATTCCCTTCAAGGGCTCTCTGGTGCAGGATAGACAGATTGTGTTAATGGTGACTGATCCTTCACAGCTTGTTTACCAGGCATCAACACAAATTTAGAAAAGCATTTAGAAAAATCTAAAATTAAAAATGACTAGGACATGGAATGAAGTAAATGAAGCTGTAACACAATACTCTTGCATGTACAGCATGCTGGTAGCCATTAACTGAAGGAACTGAATAATTCAAGAAAAACTGATGATGCAGAAGTGGAAATTTTGCAAAACTTGATATATGAACTGGAAATCATATGCAACAGTTTTCTGTTGAGTATTCTGAGCAATGATCAACCCAAAAAAAGAGGAAATAAGTTTCAGATTAACACTATAGCTGACAGAGGAATCACAGCTTATTTCATTTACACATTAATTAACATCTTATATCAGTCCTTCTTAGACTGTCAGGCAACCTTTTAGCTGTTTGTGGAAATATTTTGGGGTTTTCGAGAATATATGTTTAAGGCCTGTATTGGAATTTTACTTCTACAGAACAATTTGTATATGTTTGAGCTGAGTGAGGAAGTTCTTCACCTGCAGACAAGCAAAGTCAATTTTGAAGTGTGTTCTCATGTCTTTGCATGTAGTTACACTGTGTGGGATTTTAAAAAATAATTTATACAGATAACAGTATTTTTTCCTGCATTGACAGCCACAGCTGCATCACCTGAACAATGGCTGAGTAAATTCAAGATCATCAAAATCTTACACTTGCAAGTTAGTTCAGGACAGATTGCATTATACTAATAAAATATTTTTCATCAAGACTGACATAAAGACTGAAGTAAAAGATAGAATATATGGCCTGAATATTTCCTTTGCTCAGACAGCCGTGGAGACCAAAAAAGTGATGATGACAGTAGAGCACAAAGGCATATGGGATCATTTGGATTTTATCATGCTAAATGTGATATTATTAGGTGAATTTAGGGTCTGTAACGTTGAAACTTTGAGACAAATGATGAACGTAGATGGGTCCAAACATGGCTGTGTCCTTGAAAATCTACAAAAGATTGACATAAAGAAAAGAGAATAAGGTTGGACTCACACAGGAAATAAATCAACTTTGGTAGTTTTTTTTAGTAGGAGCCGTAATGTAGACAAGGAAGGCGAGGGAAGTTTTCTGTGCATATACAATGGTGAAAATGCAGGAGGGGCTCTGCCACCCCAGGAAATTTGAAGAGCTTGGAAATATAAACCAAGATGTTTGTCTACTATTTTTTTGTTCCTTAAATTAGGATTCTAAGTACTTCTTGATTCCTTCCTTGTTACACTATTTCTTTTTACCTCCCATCATGTTCTTCCAATAATTTTACTTTTTAACTGGCTTATTTCAATATTTTGGCCTTTGGACTAGGTTTGAGTCTTCTGGACATTTCGTCTGACCTGAGCCTGCTTCCATCTGTTGAATACTTGAACATGTCTTGGCCAATCTGCATGCACACAGAGTACAACCCGTGCATCTCTGTGTGCATCCCAGCTCTGGGGCTGGTAGGTATCAGGCATGCTCCTCCTCATGCAATGCTTGCAAATTGTTGTTTCCATGGCTCATGACCCTCACGTATCATTTAAAAAACCCAAGTGGTTTGTTTGCTGGTAATATTCAGC
>NW_008236767.1:7081851-7138229 GCF_000691975.1 Corvus brachyrhynchos
TTCTTGATTCTGTCTATAGCTTTTAGTGATTGCCTGGTTACTTCCACCATTTCTACTTTTTTTCCCAAAACCTCAAAGAAATGCAATCTTCATGCTTTTTGATTGAGAAATACATGAGTCGTATGTTTTTTTCATCAACAAAGATGTTGTTGCCATGATGACCAATAGCACCCAGAAGCCCACTTGCACTGCATTTGGGACACATAATTACTTTTATTTGTCTTTCTTATACATAGATGCATCTTTGACACATGAATTCATTCTATTTATAGCTTCCTAGTCTTTATGATATTGGCATTACTCCTAGTTCCTTTGTAATAAAGATATATCAGAAGAAAACCTACTTCTCCTCCAGGAAACAGATTTCTGATTGACTGAGCTACAAGAGTCAGGTCTTTCATTTGATGAGCATTTTGATCTGCACACTTTCCATTCCACTTGAGTAGAGATACCCTTGAAGGCAAACAGAGAAGGTTCCCCTAGTAGGTGGTGGCAGCTGCAATTTCTAACTGGCTTTCAAAGTTGCTTTATGCTCTGGATCCTATTTAAACATCAACCAGTGAATGTTCTGCGGCAAAACCTGGGGTTCAGTCTTTTCCTCTACCAATAAAGATACTCATAATAAGTAAGGTAAAGACCCCTGTCCTTTAACTTGGTCTACTGCCTCATTCAGAGGCTTCCCTTAATTATCTCAGCCATGACCTGGCTTCCTGCTCAGAAGTCAAAAAACCACATCCTCACTGCAGGCCCTAATAATTCTGTGCCAAAATATTGTGTACAGAGAATAGATTGCAGTAAGGACTCATAGTCCTTTTTGTTGTTAAAGTATTGGGTACAGTCATAAGACATTGCTTATTTATTTGCCCATTTCTATGCATTCTGGTTAATATTCTTCATGACAGGTACCCCTTAGGTGTTTTTCTTAATCTACAGCCCCTTAGGTGTTTTTCTTAATCTACAGCTTAAACCATTGTTCCATTCCTGAAGCTGTGACTGGGGAAAAAACATTACTTTTCACTGCTGTCAAGGCTTTCTCTGGCAACTGAGGGCCTGGGACAGTGCTCGACATGGCAACAGAGCCACACATTAAAAAAAAAGGCAAAGGGAATTGAATAGCTCCTTAGTCAGACAGCATTATCTCTTCTGTGAGAAATATGACAGGTGATCTTGTAATTAAATACTATGTTATAGACAGAAGAGAGCTAAGTGAAAGCTTTGTACTCAGCTGAGAGCTGTAACTACCTTATTTGAAAAAATGTTTTTAATATAATTATGTGTGATACATTTTTATGTGAATGACACATGCAATTAATCTATTAAATCCTCATTAATTCTTTAAAATGCATATACTGAAGAAAATTAAATATTTATTTTAGACTTGCAAAAACTTACCAGCCTACTTTTAAAAGCCACTAAAGACTTGTAGTTTTCAGTTAATAGGAAAGATGAACGGTCAATGCCCATCAGCTTTTCTTGTTTTCTATAAAAAAAAGCTATGTTTACATGGATAAGAAATGCCATAGTTATTGGATGCTTCTAACTGACTGTAGATGTAGCCTAGAGCACTAGAGGAAATTACTCTGCCTGGAGATGAGTTAAAGTTTGCTTTGAAGACTAATCTAAATTTCACAACCAAATTGTCCATGGAACTGGTTAAAAAAAATCTCAGTGCAAATACCTATTTATTTAGCTAAAGTTATTGTGAGGCACAGAGCAATACAACTTGTGATCTTGTCCACTTCTAGTTATCCAGATGCAAAAGGCCTTGTAATGCAGAGAGAAAAACCACACTTGAACTCTTATCAAATAGTTAATAAAAATATATATACTTCATAACATACATATATTTGTATCTATTTTACTGTGCAGTGGTTTCTGTTGTCAATTAAAGGATACTAAAAAATTGAATAATACATTTAAATCTCAGATAACTGAGACTTGTGCAGACCACCAAAATCTGCAACTTCCAATCTTTACAAGTTTGGCTGGAGACTAGTTAGGTTTATTATTCACAGCACGTGTTTCTTTATGAGTCCTCAATAATCAGAAATGCAATGACAGCAAATGCCTGGAACCCAACCCATAAATGATGATGAATATTCTTTCAGAGATGAGGTGCTGTTAATCTGAGAGGAGCTATCATGGGTTACAACCTGCCTATAAGCAATACCTCAGTTCCTTTTTGAGTTTATGTGTAGTGATTTCCAGATGAAATTATTTAGATTACAATATCTAATTTTAATCTATTTGATTTTATGAATTTGAGATTCTTATTTTTCAGTGCATGAAGATAGCTGTGTTTTAGAGCATACAGCTCAACATTTCACATTAAGGCTAACATCTTTTTTACCTTAAACACAAACCTAAAATGGTCTCTCAGGGTTTGCTTAGCAATGATGACAGGAAGCCAGTAGTTAGGCTAGTGATTTTCTGCTTGAGGCAGTGCAAGCACTTGTCAGTGAAATGTTCTAAGGGGACCTTTTCACAACCTGACTCCACTGGTTCACAGGCTCTCACAGGCGCAAGGCCAACTCTCCACCATTTGATCATGAGCTTACAGTGCATGTGACTGGGGAAAAAATTCAAAGAGCTCTTTCAGTGAACATTTGGGTCAGAACTTTTATTATATAAATAGGCACCTGCTGCACAGAGCTGTGGCAGTGAGCATGTAGGCATATGCTGCTATTCCAGCATCTCTTCTAGGGGAATCTCTGATCTGGCCCCATACCTGGCTGTGTGTCTTCATGGAAGACACTGCCACTATTTTAAACTTTACATGCTTCTTTCTTCCTCCTAAACAAGTTTAGTCAACTTTTTCTTCCTAGAGCTGGAACATCTAATACAAATTACAAAGGCAAAGATCCTGCAAACCCTTTGGTGAAAATGATGTCAGCATTCCAGGTAAATATTTAAAAGACAGAAATATAATGAAAAACTTCAGACATTTCTATTCACACTTGACTCATTTCTTGTGCTGTGCATAAGGTCTTGCCACATTGCAGCTTGTGTTGGTGTTTACAGCCTACCCTGTCAGGGTTTATTTTAATTCTCCATAATTCATGGACAATTGACCAGACAGGTAATAATGTGACATTATTTAGTGAATACTATTGAGAAATACTTCAATTTGTGTATTATTGATTCAATCAAAAATTTTGACTCTTTATAATGACTATGGTCAGTTGAATCAAGATTGCTAGTGGGGAAATGCATGACCATTAGTATCCAAAAATGTCTGCAGAATGTTTTAAAGTATTTTACCATGCCTATAAAGTAACCATTATTCTAGAATAATTAATTTGGTCCTGAACCACTGAACAACAATCAGAGATGTAAAACAGGCAAAGTAAAGGGCCATTTAGCAAATTAATGTTTCCTGCTTCTCTTCAGGATTTAACTCCCTGAAATCTAGTGCACATGAAAAATCTAGCAGAAAATTTAGTCTGTCCATGCTCCATCACTAACAGAGCATCTTCCTCAGGGACACTTCCTGGCTACCTCTCTCTATTGTGTCCTCATCATGTCCAGGTGAGCACACCCATGAGTCTGCATGAGCAGACTTTAATTCAGAATTAGCTTTGCAAGATAGAGGCATGGCAGCATGTTGTACTTTGCAATGCTGTACTTCTTTTGGCTTGGCACATCCATGGGGAAGAGTAACACTTCAGACAAACATGTCTCTGGATATGAAGATAGAGTTAACAAATTAATCATTGCCTGCTCTCCATTTGATCATTTTAGGGGCTGTGGTTTTTATTTAACTTGGATATCCTCCATTCAATGAAATGGAGAGTCATGGGTTCATATTTTTCAGTTTTCTTAACAAAGATATAAAGATACTTGAGACTGATGCTGCCTGAGACCTATGCAGCAGCAGCACCCCTCCAGAGCTAAACCTGGATCACGGTTTCTGATTTTCTAGGGCTGATTTCGTTATTCAAAGCTGGGGACTGAGCACTTTGGCCCGTAACCACCATTGCTGCTCCCACACTTTTTGAAGCCATTTCTGATGCCCTCCACACAAACTCACAAAGCCTGACTTTGCTGTATCCCCACCTTACTAAGTAAACAAGTGTCTCCCACTCAGCTGCCCTTTAATCAGCAGGCAGATAGAGACTAAAGGTGTGAATTCTTTTTAATCAAGAACCAGGATATCAGAAAGCAGTTAATAATCAAAAACCCATCAGTTAGCAAGCAGGTAACAAAAACTGCTCACCAGAGGTACCCCTAGAAACTACCAAAAGCAGCTAAAATTCTCACAAGGAAATCTATTTTATTAACAGACATCAGGCTAAAGCAGTTTCATTACATTTAAGAAATAACTCAGTCCTTAGTTCAAATATAGCAATAGGAAAGAGATGCACAGAAGTAACAATATATATATTTTATTGAAGAAGAGAATAAATTCAGGAGTATATTGAAGAAGAGAATAAATTCAGGAGTAATCAATGTATCATGTATGCTCAGCTAACCTTTTTCTACTCCAGAACAATCACCACTAAGAACAGAAAAACATCACATGATGAAATACATTAGTGAAATTTATAACTGGCTTCTTCAGCAAAGTGCAGCTTGACCTTGCACTAACCTTGAAATCTTGAGAGCAGGAGCAAACTCATTAAACTATGAACAGCTTGCGTAATATTTAAGTAGCAAATATTCCCATGAAAATTAATTGAAGTATGAGGATTATGAACACAGTTACATATTTTTAGTTTTGCCAAAGGTAAATGGGAGACTTCTTCTGACTATTCACACAAAAGGCAGGAGGAAAAGAACAGTAATCTCCCTAACATACTTACATTTGACTAAAGATTTTAAAAAGAAAAACCATCTTTGTAGGTCAGATTTCCAGAGATGTGTGTACCAGTATCAAGTTCCTTGTGTGGATTTATTTTTGCACCTTGGTATTTTTGTACATAAATGCTACTCTAGACCTGTTGTGTGTGCAGTCTTCACAACAGCATGCAAAGGTACAGAAATGCTGACTAGCCATGAGCCCTAGATGACATTCATGCAGCCCATGGGCACTAGATAGCAGCAGCTTTGAAAACAGTCTCTGATGATTCTGAGGTTCTTGACAGACTAGCTAGTAAATAGTAAATCACTGTGTGTTTTTAGTAATCTCATATAAACCAAATAATATTACATCAATACAAAACTGCAGTAAAGCACTGGCTAATTAAACCCTTTGAATGATTAAGCCGTATTTATAGATCTTCCAACTCAAACAGATCATACCTGGAAGATCAATACAAGTGTTAAATAAGTCATTAGCCTCTTCAAAGATTGCACACAAGGTCAGTGAATTGTGATGGTGGAACATTTTAATTAGCTGAACACTTGACCTATGAGAAGAGAACCAAGAACAATTCACTTGGGTGGAGAAGCTCTGCATGTCTGAAAAACATCACATTATCTTTCTAGACCTTGATTTCTCAATCAATAAAATGGAAGCAAAAATTCTGTAACACAAAAAACTCCACTGAAGTTAAGTAATAGCACATGTTTGTAATGTTGTTATAGCACATACTAAATGTGTTATTAAGGTTATATTTTGTTCTCACATTATTACACCAAGAATTTATTTTACAACTATCCTCACCTTACAGTATACTATGGTTAAAAGAAATACTAGGAAAAAAAAGAATTATGTTACTGCTCAAGTGAACCTGGCACACTTCCAAAAGTTGATGAGAATTTTTTTTCAGATCCTTCCTGGAGTTTTTTAGGGTCTCAAATCTTGCCGTCCCTTCCTACCTGTTTCACATTCAACATGACAATATTGTTTATCATTTATTTGGCATTGATGGTGAATGATAAATCTCTGTGATAAGATATATGGCCTTTTATTCATAAGAAAAACAAATCCAACTCTGAAAAAAGAAACTGAAATCTTTGTAGCCCAGGACAGTATCCTCAGTGGGAATGTTTCACTGATATTTAAACCTGAATTGGAGGTACCTTCTCCAGTTCATTGGTTCTAGAATATCTGTCATCTATCTTCTAAAACTTATAACAAAAAGTCTAATTGCATTTTCAACTTCATTATTGGACCCCTGACTTTAAATTATCGAGGTGGAACCATTCCTCACTTCACGCATGGGATGTAACATCTGTTAGAAGATGACATCAAACATGCCTTCTGTATCATGGATTAGGCTTGATCGGCTCTTTGATTTTCTTATTTCAAACCCTAGAGCTATTATATTAACAACATCTAGCTTTTGTGCTTTTCTGTCACTGCCTGATTTTTCTTAAATTTTCTATAATATGGTTTGTTGAGAGAAAAGCTTAGCTAACCATTCATACTTGAATTGAGAATTCAGCGTGATTGCCCTGTGAGTGTGTGCCTGGAGGGAAGCAAAAATAAGGTTTCTACATGGAAAGATGAAGTGATTGAATTCAGTGCCTGAGGCCACAAACCTCATTTTCATGACTGTTAATACGTAGAACTAACTGAAAGCGAACTTGTGAGCTAGTGCATGCTTTTTCTCTTGTTCCATAAAAACTAACATTATACGTTCTACCTGGGAGATTTATTTTTGCTATTGCAAAAAAGAATGTCGCTGATCTAAGCCTACAGTCTGGAACATGATCAAATGATCTACTGCTACAAGAAGCTACTGAACCACTAGTTTGAAATTTTATCTAATGTACTTCTCAATGCCATGGATATCTGTTAAGGGCACGTTGCTCAGACCCTTGAAGTACTGTTTGGGATCCCAGCACTAATGGCACAATGGTTGAGGACATTCGTAGACCCAAAGAGTAATTGTATGTGGTCTCATCATGAACATAGCTCAAAATTGTGTTCTGCCGTGATATTGTCACAGTAAGTCCTGTTATGGATGAACCTCTGTAAATATTAAGTTAGAGATAAGCATCATCAGGGCATTCAAGCACCATTGAATTGTATAGAGTTCTCATTTATAGACTTTGATTTTGAAGTATTTCTAATAAGTAATGTAAACTCCAAGCTCCTGCTAGTGATACTTATCACACACAAAAAAGTTCATCACATGTTGTTTGATGACACATCAGTGCTTTGTTCAAAAATTGAATGTACCTCTGCCTTTCAAAAGAGGTTGGCCACATCACAACAGTGATCCCATTTTTCCAGGCTTCAGTATGTAACTGGTGACTGACCTCTGGGCTCAAGTTTCTTTTGTGAGTCAGTTTGACAATGGGCTCTTAACAACACAGTGGGAGGTCTTCAATGAGACAGTTTCCTAGACACTCCTACATCAATAGGTGTCATCTTCTCAAGTCCTGACTATAAAACATGATAGATGTCATGAGCAATAATAGATCACGCAGGCCTGAGCCATGGCAGCATGTCAAGTGACTTGAACAAGATACAGCTAAAAGTAAATATGTGCTCAACAATGCTCAAAAGCTTTCTTGTTTTGTCACTTTCTAAGAAACATAGAAAGGAAAAAAGCCTTTATCTACTGGTCCAAATGAGCTGAGAACTTGTAGAGCAAAACCTAGCTATTTTGATTTGTATTTGGAAATTTCAAGAATTGTTGGTTTCAGGGAGATCGATTTGTCATGTCTAGGGGCCCAGGAGTACTATGATTTATTTAGAATAGGAAACATTGGCTACTTTTAAAATATCTCTTAAGCATCACCTCATTACCACAGATCTCTGCCAATGGAGAAGATTGTTTGGCCTTGTTTTGTTTTTTGCCTTCTGTGTTGCTGCAGTGATAGGGTAGTCCAGAAGTTAACAAAAGTTAATTTCTCCACCTCCAGGGAGGTTTTGGGCTCACCATCTCTGAAAACATTCAAGAGGTATCTAGATGTCGCACTTGGGGATATGGTTTAGGGGTGCTTATGTTGACACTGATTTGATGGTTGGACTAAATGATCTTGAAGGTCTCTTCCAACCTTGATGATTCTGTCGTAAGTACCTACAAAAGAAGAAAATGTGAGTGATAACCTACAGACAGTTCAGTAATGAAACCTGTTTGTGCCAGTGTATTCCCACCTTGATTCTACAATCCTATTTTTAAATTATCCATCTGTTGTGGAACTACTGTGTTTACAAACTAGTGGAGAAGTGATAATTTTATATCAGCAAGTAATATGAGTCTCTGTCAGTGCACACAGCAGATCATAGATAGGAAGCACCACTGGAAGAATGGTGTTGTTCTGCAGCAGCCAGTTTTCATTTACAAATACTGAGAAGTAAAGCAGAGGAATTTTTGTACTTAAAAAAAATAACCTTCAAAAAATCATATCATACTATTGGTTCTGTTTTCTTTTATCTGAAAACAAAGTTTATCAAAACTAGGATTTTACCTCATTGCACTCAGTACAAATCCTGTCGTATGATCATGGCAGCTGTTCTACCATCACTATGGAGAAGTCTCATCTAGTTTAGCAGCTGATTTTAATCTCAACATGAAGTATGGATTAATAAGTGACTTATGGAATGGAATGATTGACACACCAAGCAATATGGTATTAGAAAGTGGGATTTGAAAGCATTATTAAAGAATGCAATGAATAAGTGTGAGCATGATGATTAATAGTATAATGTAGCAGAGGAGAAAAAAAATGTTAGCATAGTAGGAAGGGAAAACCCTGACCGGATTCTCAGCTGGTGTACACTGCCCAAACCCAAAGGAAATTAGGGAAGCTCTGACAGTTTATGGCAGCCAGGAATCTGGCCCCAGGAGAAACAAACTGAAATTAGGAAAAAAATTAAACTTTAGCTAAATATCTGAAGAAGAATCCTGACAGCATTAGCCCTTTAACTGAGAAACAGTCTCCAATGGGAAATGCTGAATATTTGGAATTAGATTAGGCAAAGCATTGAAAAAATATACCATGGGGACAAATTTGTATTGGAGGGGAGATGAATTAGACAGCCAAATAGGTAATTTTCACACATTCTATTAATTAATTAAAACTGATTGTATAAAGAAGAGAAAAGAAAGAGCTCAGCTTTTGCCGATATAATTGTTCACTGGCCCTGAGACAGTGTTTAGTGGGTGTCATACCCAGAGAGAAACATTCCATTGCTCAGGATATGGCATATATCTTCTTCAGCTGGATGTAATATTTATTATGAATAGCTTTTTTTTTTTTCTGCATATAATGGGAAATAATGGGAATTCAAAGGCATTAAATGGGGATGTTTCTGTGGGTGTCAATGGGATTTGAAAGTTGGCCATGAAATAGATAATTTTTTGTTTCCCTATGATGGTGTTGTCATACTGTCAGGCATGAGAAACAGAAGGCATGCTCATCTTAAGTTGTAACTGAGAATGTCCCTTCTTTAAATTAAAAAGGGAAGTCTAGACTTTAAATGAGAAAAATACAACATCAGGCTCCAAAAAGCCACTTTCATTTTCATATAAATATGTAACCATCATTTGTTTAACTCACACCAAGCTATCAAATTTTGTGGTGGGCTATAAACTTGTTGAGTCATTAGCCTGGCTGCTTAATGGAGGAAAACTAAATTTCTGTTCCTGCATAATGACACTTATTCACCGTAGACATTTGCATCACTTGGAAGCGATAAAACCTCATCCTTCATAATGAAGTTCTGAGCTGACAAAGAGGGAAATATAGTGTTGTGGGACAACTATGAATATAAAACAAGCTTAATAAAGAAGTAGTGACAAATTATATTATGCAAAATGCAATGCAATAAAAAAATGTTACTAACTCATTGGAAATGTCATAAATAATCTAAATAGTTTTTAACTGTCAAAGCCTTGAAAAATATATTCCTTAAAAAAATGAGGTAGAGAATAGATGCCAGTTTAATTGCCACCATATTTTGACAAGCATGGAGAACCTTGTACACAGTTTATTTGCTAAATTTAGCTCACTTGCCTAGGATGAAATTATGGGGGGAGCAATACTACTCTGCTTTTTCAACTCAGTGATGCCCCATCAAAAACAAACTACCTCAGCCATTTTTAAGTATTGATGTTTTCCATTTCAGATCAACATTTACAGTTTGCATTACAATCTCAGGACAACTGATCCTTATAATGCAAAGAGAATTTCTAATGTGTATGTTCAGTAAAATCATGTACTGCCTTCTTAAAACCAGCATTCTTTTTGAACAAGTAAATACACTGTCTGCTATATCTCTGTGGGTCAGCAAGTATGTGAAATCCCACTAGGACAGGTCCTTGTAACATAAAAGTCTTTGTCCAATTTGTGTGTCCAAATTACTCACTTTCCACTCTTCCAAAAATTTCATTTTACAGAAAGAAAAAAGACACTAGCATTTCAAGAATTGCTGGCAGCTCAAATAATAATGACTTAGATTCTATTTCTGCTGAAGTTTCATTGATTCCAATAGCCCCAGTGACTTGAATAGAAGCAGCTTTGAGGCTTGCATAACCAGAAGCATTTCTATTCATGAAAACACTTGCAAAATTAACTGCTAGTGTGATCAGATCTTCACTTCAATGGAGATTTGCCTGCTGACATAGGCACTTGTTTAATTATATGCTGCTCATACTTTCAATGTAAAATGTTCAAGATGCTTGTACCAGTTACTATGTATTCTAGAGTATGAGGCTGGTAGCGACAAATAATACATTTAATGTACTGCTAAGAGATCTGCAGAAAATCATATTGCCTTGAAAATGCAAAACTTGACACGTTTTGTTAAAGATTTTGATTTATTAATTTTTTATATGAATGACAGGAATCAAAAGTTGGAAATCCTACTTTGTCTTTTAGAAGTGAGACATTTTCTCCTGGGGCAAATGTACTTTAAATTTGCCTTTTGTTTTTCAGAGAAAATAGTACTTGTATCTTTACACAAACACAGAGGAGTTTCGTCCTAGATAAATACACATAAGCAATCTGAGCTATTTTTGAAGTATTTTCAAAGGAATGTGGGGATTTTTATCCTTTGGTTGTAATTATAGTCAACAGTTCAGTGCTTCATTTCAGAAACACAAAACTCAAAGTAAGCAGGTTGCTTTTAACATGCTCGTGAGCCTAGTGTAACTTTTTCTTTTACCCTTTCACAGTTGGAACTGGCTATACAATATTTTCCATTATGCAAGAGGATTTGGAGTCACTCCGTCTGCTATGCTCTCTTTGGTCATGTCCAATAACTGATGTTTCCAAAAACTCATTTGAATTTCCAGCTCTCCTGGGCAAGGCACCAGTCATTGTGATTATCTCTAAGGCTTGTAAATCTTCTCTTATTTTGAAAGTGCTTCATTTAGCACATTTAAGGCACAAATAAGCATTTACAAAACAAAAATTAAGTGATTTTTAAGCCTGAAATGTGACTGCAGAGATTCCATCAGAGAAGAAGAGGATCCAAATTGGCCGCAGTTTGGCTGCTGGCAAATGAGGAAAACTTTCCTGCCCTGCTGTTTTTTGTCTCTTAATAATATGAAGATGAACCTAGTGTTTGCTAGATTTTTGTAATTCATTTTATAACATCAAATTTCACTTCTATCTAGGGACTCTCCGTCCATCCAATGCCAAAAAAGCAAACTACTCCAATCTGATAAGAGCTATGCTAGAGAACAGAAGGATTAATTGCATTTTTCCCGGATCATACTCTTGGACCTTTTGTGGAGGCCATAATCAGCACAGTCTGCAGACACACTCCATGGCCAAATAGGATACATGACAGTATTTAGATGGCTGTAAAATCATCTTTCATAGCTGTTGCCTGGTCAAGCATCTATCATAAAACTTTAAATGAGAAAAAAAGCTTGAAGACACTTCCCAAAATGCCAAATGAAGGGAAAGGAGATTAGCTGTGCCAAACTACCCTGTCATTTACTAGACATGCAGGACAAGATCTGCTTGATCTAAGTCAAATGTGTGAGACTGGTTGCCTACAGGCACAAAAGACTTCTGTCACTCTTTGCAGGTCACAGTTTTTACTCTTGCCTTTTGATGTTGTATAATTCACCGGTGGAAAGAGCAACAGATTGAGAGAGTGGCAAGCCATTTAGTTAAGAGCACTCAGACATTGCAGGTTAGCACTGATTCAGGAGATGGCTTCAGTACAGGATCCACACTGACCCTCAGAAACTTTTCCTTACTCAATTCTGATTGTCTTCCCACAAAGAGATTTTAATCTGTTGAATGGATATTTTTGGCAGAAATAAGTTAAATTTCTAGATGCCAGAAGAGGCAGCTCCAAAAATGTAGTTAAGAAGAGGCCTGGTTTGCTTTTCCTTAACTCACTCTACTCTTGCCTGTGCTGCAGAGATCTCCCAGTCTGGCTTATTTCAGGACTTCAGGGTCAGTGAACCACAGCTGTAGAAGCTGATACCAAGCGTCTTGTGCCAGAAATTTTGGTATATTTTTATTATTTTTATTTCCTACTTTTTGTGCATCATAGAGGTTATTGGTTAGAGACTGAAATATTGGAGAGTCTCCTTGTAGCTGGGAATACTTTGTGCTCATAGGTTCTAGGGGACCTGTCTCAAATTTCCTTCTCAATCCTGAAGTTGCCTTGGATCCCTTCAAAACGGAAACAAGAGTAAGAATATCAGTGTGACTGCCAGACTCTCTCATTATTCAGCAAGAAAATAATTTTTGGAAACAAGTCATCTGAAGAGGTCTTCTTTTTGCCTGCATTAACCTTTATGTCATATTAATATCACATCATTCATTATGTTATATAATTTGTTTGTTTTTCAGTCATCTGGAAAGGCCTATGGTGATGTTCCTCTATCCCAGAATGATGAAAGTACGAACTGTACCAACTGTGCTGGCAAGAAGGTGTCAGTTTTGTGTTTCTAGGAACGCTCTGGACTTAAGCCTTTATATCTGCTGATCATCCTCAACTCCCATTTCATTTTGTAATTTACTGTCTCTTTACAGAATGTTTAATCTATATAAAGGCACAGATTTTATGCCAGCATTTGACATGTCAGTCTTTTTTTTATGCCTCGTCTTTTCTCACAGTCTAAAATCTACTTGATTTGGCTTTTCTCTGTATAATGAATATATTTTCACAAATTGGAAAAAAAAAACCACTAAAAAGACTAATTTCTGAATAAATCCTGCTGTGAGAAGGAAGTTATATTCATTTGAGCATTACTTGGTGATAGCCATCAGTTTGGTTATAAGAGGACCCTCTTAGTGTACAACACCAATTCAAGGCTGTTTTTCTTTGAATAAGCACTGAAGTAGATCTCACTGGGTTCTGTGCATTGCTTCTACCCTTCAGTTATGATTAGAAAGACAGTAGTAATTTATACTGCTGTGACTGCTATTCAAGTGCACAGATTATCTTCACTTCTCTCCGGATCAATGTACATAATGGCTCTTCTCTTTGACTGAGCTTCTGGACTGCAGTTCTGTTGCCCACATGTCATACTAAAACAGTAAACCCATAATGTCTGTGGGTAACCTTGTTATTCCATGTCCTCAATATAATGAATTCAGAGGAGAAAATAAACAATGAAGAAACATGCCTGCATGTACACACTGTGGTACTTCTCCCTGGGCTGATAAGTAGCATCTGCTTAGCTCAAGCACCCTTAAGTCTGTTGATGAGTGAGAGAAGACTGCAGCACCTCCTTCACTTGGGCTTGCCTTGTCAAGAGCTGTGGATAATACACTTGGGCTGTCCCCACAACACCAACATAGCTTGAGCCTACCATCCATTGGCAATAGACTGATGAACATCACAGGATTAAGTAAATAAAACGTAGATGTGAAGTGCATATGTAAGGCTTCATTAACAACACTCACACACTCCTTTAGGATAGGCTTGTATAAACAATGCCTTCACAAGCTTATAGAACCAGATTATGCCAAAAAAGAAGACAAAAAACTGACTTATAGTTCAAGTTTAAAGAAAAAGAAAAAAAAGCAGAAGTTGTATCTCCTTCCTTTTTCCTCAGACTATATGCCAGTGGATCCTTTCATCCCTCTATGTCTTAATGCAATCTGCCATAGTATGTCTTGGTATTATTGCTAATTTTTATGCACTGTACAGGCGATATTTTACTATTTTTCATGTTCATGTTCATGACTTCAGACATAACCTGTGAAATGTAGAATAGCCAGGTTAGTCAGCATGTTACAATTCAGGTGCTACAGTTTTTGCAAAAGAATATGCAATCAAAGAGCATCAACAAAGCATAATTGACATCACCCATTGCATCTCATTGAATGCAGAATTATACTCTGATTGGTGCACAGTGATGTGCAATCACTTGTAATTGATTGGAATTCACTCTGTATAGAATGACACGTTGAGTAGCTGTTACTGAGAAATAATGACTGGTTAAAGCAAAGAGGATGGGCTTCAGCCAGTCCATATATTCTGGACTTCTTGTCTCCTTCAAAAATTTATGAACATCTTAGTTTACATCTTATTGTTTCTGCACACTGGACTTCAAAAGTTGTATACCAGCCTTGTTTTCAAAATTTAAAAATTCATTACATAGAAGTTTATTATATCTTGATGTTGGTAAATGAACAAGATAGGTGAGATATTGTTCTAAATGCTTTGAATCTTGAATAGTCAGAGAGCATAAAATATTGATGCCTGTCCTTAGAAAAATCTTTTTGGTGTGTTCACAATAAATCAGGCAGGATTTTCTGATAGGTAGAGTATATTTACATAATTATTTTATTCTTGTTTTCAGCAGAAAAGTATTAATTCACTGAAATAAATGAGTTTACTCTTTCTTAACATAATATTTTGGATCACCTGCAGTTTCATAGAAAGTTTGAGAGAGCTAGATACTGTAGATAAGCGCCAAACCCTTTGTTAGTGTCTTTGGTGAATTCATTTTCTCTTCATATGACTTATAACAGTCAAATCTCAAATCTCAACAGGTTTCAGACAACATATGGCAAAGTACTGAGCCAAAAGATAGAAATTTAATTTGTTTTTACTTCATTTTGCATAATATGACATATATACTATCATATTTGCTTCTTTTTTTTCTACCATAATCAATTTGTAGCAAATTTCTGTTTAAGATACCCTTACTACATGTGTATGAGGCAATTTCACCACAAAATCTCACAAAACTTTACTGCATTTTTTGATGTATGTTTAGCCCACACAGCATAAATCAATCCAATACTCTCTTCCACAGAGTCCTAATAAATTCAGCACCCTATAATAATTTTAATAAGCATAAAAATTTCCACAAAAGAGAGATTTCCTTTCTTTTCAATAAAGCAAAGCTTTTAAAATAACACCTGACCAGACAGTAAAAATCCTGCAATTTTTATACTTAAAAAACTCCACATGAACTCTGTTTCAATCGCCTCACCTTTCATGTACCGAGTTTAAAGCTTACAGAGAGAGCTGTTTGCCCAAAATACACAATTTCCTGACCAGAAACCCCTGACAAACTCACAAATAGCTTGCCTTTTTGCCATGTTCCCCACTGCAAGGCCAACATTCTCCTTTTTTGTGTACTGGCAATGAATACTCAGATTCCAAAAATCTCTCAAGTTTCTATGAAAAGGTCAGAAGAAAAATTACTCTATTCTAAAGCTGGAGACAATACAGGGGCTGAGATCAAGAGATAATACTGAGAAAGAGATCAGACTGTGCTGGAGTTGCATCCTGAATAGGTTTGGCACATGTGAACCACTTTAAATTTTTGCCTGAAACAGACAGCTTGAATGGACCAGAGAGGAATGTGGAGCTGAATGCCCAGAAAACACAATTCACTTATTTGACTATCTCCTTTTTTCCTCTGTAGAGATGAGTTTGATGTGGGCTGAGGCAGAAAACAAAGGGCCAAACTGATTAGTTCTGTCTCAAACAGCAAAATTCTAAGGTTTCTAGGAAAGGGACTCACTTTCCTACATGTAGGACAAGGACGGCTGGTGCACCAAGGAACAAAGAGGAGGGGCAGGGGACACACAGAAGTCACCTCTGGAAGGTGCTTCTGGGGAGGTTCTTTATTCCTTTGAAGACTGGTGCAAGAAAATTACTTGCCAATGTTTCCTGCTCTTAACTAAGTTATGGACTCTTCAGGGGTACTGAGATGCAATTTATTGCAGTCTAGCAGTTTTTTACCCTCTTCATACCAAGAACAATTCTTCAAAGAGCTGAAAGACATTTTAACTGATATTTTTTCTGTAGTTCTTACAGTTTATCGGTCCTGTGGTTTGTTATTACTGGTGATTTGATGATTGGCATGTGCTAAAAGGAGTTGTCTGTTTCCTAACATCACATTCAGATACTTTTGGGCTACTACTGTAATTTCTACTCAACTCACTCATGCAAAATTTTTATCCATAGGTGCAGGCTTTTTTTTTTAACTGAAGGGTTAATGATACTTGTTTTGAAAACTTGTGGAAAGTCTCCAGGATAAAGTAGTGGAGCCTTATATTGTGATATATAACGTCATGTGGAAAACTGGAATTATGGTGGTACCAGGCCTCAGTAATTTGCAAAAACAACAATAACAAATACTGTTTATACTAGCATATAAGTACCTAAATTTATTTTTGAGCTGATAGTGAATTGTAAACACCATGGACAGTAATACAGTTTCTGCCACTTTATAAAGCTGATAAGAAGGTACAGTAAATTGTTTCTTTGTAAAGAGCTCCTTGTGTTCCTGAACACTGGGGTGTGTTGGCAATGTTTTATGTACTGTCCCAAAGGAGGATGCATTAATCAAACCAAATGATTGTGACAGCTGTGAGATATTCAAGTTCAAAATTTTATTACTGGAGAGAAACAAGAGTTTTTAAGAAGCTGAGATTTTCAGTTCATCTGTGAATTGACCCTTTAAGATTTTAACAAGAATTGCTCATTGGCATCCTTATTATCAGGTATTTTCTCATCTTATATGTAGCGTTATTGAATCTCTACATCCTACTCACGTGGAGCTGGCACGGGCTCTTACCTTGTTTCTCATTAATGCCACCTCCATGTAGCATAGGCTCTGAATGCATTGTACTTACAGTTCTATATACTACATATCTAAGTATTTCTGAGATATAAATCTCTGAAAATGCTAGGACAAGGCATGTTTCTGGTTTTATTTATTAATCCTAAGTATCAAGTCGTGCTAATTTCAGATTACAGGACAGCTTCTGTGGAAGCATCAGAGCCAAAAGAATATTGTATAAAACAAATTCACTGGTGACATTTATTAATATTTTGTAATTGGATTTTAGAAAATTGTTGATTTATTTTGAAATTGTATATGATATGTATTGTATACTTTATAAGTGAAATTATATATTCATTTATAGTGTTAATTTTTCCACTTGGTTGCTTGCTTCTTTTTACATTTGGACATCAGAACACATAAAAAATATTCTCTCAGTTGATTTGATTGAGAAGCTTCTTGAGTGGCTTCAAGAAGATAATGGATGAATTTAGGATTATTATACATAGGTTATAAGTTGCATTGATCTCTGAAAGCCCTACATTTAAGAAGGTGTGTCATTGAATCCTAAATCCCTACACCAATCTCACTCTCCTTCGCAAACTGGAACAGGTTGTGGGACTAAATGGACTGGTGACCTGATCTACTCTGGCCCATCCCATCTGTATTTAGATCACCTTCTGATCTCCAAAAACCCACCAGTTTTATAGACTCCAGAAATACTGGTCCTTTTATTTTTCTTACTACATCAAAATTGCTGAGATGTACAGCAAGAAAAAGCTTTACAGGAATGAGTCACAAAATATGAGGGCAGCATGGTCATAGAAGTATTTGTGTACATAAAAATATTTGTAAGTCAAAAAGGATTTTTTTCTAAAAATCTGCCATATTGGCAATCCAAAGAGAAGCAATGAGAAGAAAGGAGAAAGAATCGTAGTAGATCAGTAGTACTAAACCCCAAGATTAACCTCAGTCTCCTTCATTCTCTACAAGTCTTTGAGAAGTCTTCAGGCTTTCTAAATTCTAAATAAATTTATACTGCATGTATATGGGAAAAGAGTATCTGTAATGTGGTACATTGTTATCACCATTTATTTCACCTTTTTAGGATCAAGATAGAAGGTATCTGAAAAAGTTATAAAATATACTAACATTAGCAAAATGTTGTTAATTCAACACAATATACCAAAAAGAAACCCCCAACTTAGAATTTAGTCAGCAGTTGTTGTTACTTCCTGCCATGTCGTTTCTCTTTTTGCACACTATGACAAGCATTTTGAAGGACTGAGCAAACATGCAATTCCCATAAATCCAAACTACCCTAAGAGTCTCCTTCCAATGTGAAAAGTTCTCCCACATTGTAGAGCTAATTCCAGTTGCAACAGAAATAACTTTATTGTGAGAGCTCAAGATGGCTGTGGAGGTTGGAGGCAAGGAAACTGAGCCTCTTCTACATATAAATGTAGATACACAGATACAGCAAGTGTAGGTGCCTTGTGGTGGTTAAGGACCTTACATTACTACACCTGCTTAACAAATCAGCCTGTCATGGGGTGAAGCCTACCCTGAAAATGATGTCGTCAAATACAAGATCTCTACTACTCCTACCCAGCTTCATTCAACTGGACTAATTTCAGATGAGTTAGAAATACAGTAGTAGTAGACAAAATTTGCCTTGGCAGCTAATGCTGAGTTCACAGCTTTTGCACCACATTTGGGGCTGGCGGCCAGAGGGTGAGAGAAACAGTGGCAACTGCTTCTTGGACTTAGGTATGGAGAAAGTCAAAGAGATTGCTGCAAGGCTACATGATCAGCAAGGCCACTGGCAACATATGAAAACAATCTAAATTAGAAGGCAATAGAACAGTTTAAAATATGTCCATTTTGGGGGGAATGACATACACAGATATCCAAGATCATATGAAAAGTAGAGACAAGGAGACAGCGACACATGTACAAGGCAAACAGGAGGTGATGAGCATATCAATGAGCAGGGAGATGGTTCTGCTCCTGTGCTTGTCTAAACCGGGCAAAGGGGCGGGTTTATTGTGGGCATGGATATGTCGTAGGATAAAAATTGCCACTCACCTGCTATTTTTGTCTTGCTAAATAAGCACATTCTCAATAATACATCCCTGGGTGGTGTGGGTGTATTCTTGAAGCCATCCCACCCCACTGAATTTCCTGGTGACACTGCCAAATGAAGCAAATCACTGCCTGTTCATTGGAGATATGGAATGTTGTTTGATGCTTCTTCTCAACTTCTTTTGTTTGGGCTGTGTGTGTGCTATTTTGTTTGTTTGTTTTGCTATGTTTTGGTTTGGTTTTTTTCATTACTTTATCAGTTTACTACCTATGCATTAATTCTATTTGCTTCCACATGTTCTTCCTGATGTACAATTGGCCTTGCCAAGATGTACGTATATATTTGATACGATGGAGGAAAGGCACCCTAGTTTTAGATCAAAACTTTATATCAAGCAACACTTTTATATCAACAAGCTAGTTCCATATTTTGGAATTTTTATATTTAGGAAAAAAAAAAAAAGAAGATTTTACATCTCCAATTCTCAGGAAAAAAAGTACAGGTTATGCTATAGAAGGATGAATGATGAGGAAGTCTTTTTTTGTGAGTTGGTGAGATGATACTTTCTGAAGCAGCTAAAATGGCTACAGCTTACAGGCTTCATGTTGGAAAAAGAAGAGAAAGAGAGATCGGGGAGGGAAGAACCTCTGATGAGCTACAAATGTGATTCCTTGCCTCAGGAAAAAAAAAATCTGGAATGGTTTTATCTTGATTTTTATTTTTCTAAAGTGTGAGGGATGATATAACAATTCCATGTGGACAGACTAAACAGTAATCATTATGGACTAGGTTAAAGGAAAATACCATATTAAAGAAAAAAAAATCTCATTTTATATTACCAAAGAAGTTTCATCACCAAGAGACAGTTTACACATTTAAACATTTTTAAATGTAATGCTCATTTCTAATCTTAAGCTCAATTACTAGATTTTCCTCCCGCTCAGATCAAGGATGAAAACAGACTTTCTTCAAAGTGTGTTTGAAGTTCCCAGAAAAGTTGACTCTGCTGACTTTTTCTGTTCAGATTTTCATAGTAATTATCATAAGACATCTGAAGTTTTTTCTAGTTGTAACTTATCTATTTTCTGACAATACCAGATGTTTAGCATTTCAATTATTTTCCCTCATCTTGGTTAGCTGTTGTTATTTTTTCTTCATTGTTCCTCAACTTTCTAAAGATTTTAAGTTCAAAGCAAAAAGTTTTTCCCCAGGAATGTGCAAAATATCCACTCTTTCATTTATCAGATATAACAGCAGAAAAGATCTTAGAAAATAACTCCAGTTACGAGCTGCTTGGAGTGCACTAGGCAGAGTCTCTGAAATACATGTACAATAAGCTTGTGCCTAGTTAGAGAGGTAGTCAAGACTTATAAGCCTGCAAGTCTAGTGCAGTTTGGTTAAGTGAGGACATTGTGCCAAAAATGAAGTTTAAAGAAAACCAGCCCTGTTTGCTCAAGTCTGTAACATGAATGCTCACCAGGAAGGAAATCACTTTTCAGTCTACTTGCACTACTTCATTTGCAAAATTAATTAGCTCAAGAAAAGTATATTTCTTAACTGGAACATTTCTGATGTTCCAGTGGACAATCATATGCAAAAAAAAAAAAGTTTTTCTGAAGACAAAAATGATCGTGTAACTGTGGAATATCAGTTACCCTAGAACATTGTCAATTATATTGCTGGTTATATTCCATGTTTGGTGGTCTTTTCCATAGTTCTAAAGCAAAGAGGGTGCTGGAAAAAAATCTAGCCTTTAAACTCCATGATAACAAAACAGCTTTATTCTCATCACTATATTGGCCATCAAATGTACCAATACCCTCTGACAAAAGGCCACATATGGCTGTTCAGTCCACAAGTGAATTAAATAACCCCAAGGGAGCAGGGAGAGCTGACCTGCACAAAGCTTCAAGGCTTACCTAGCTGCCATGTTTCCTGGTTCAGTGTGGCTGACATATGATGTGTAACATCATAATCAAAAGGCAAGTTCCTCTCTCTCTGATGGGGTTCTGCTGCTAGATAGGTTAGAGAAAGTGAAGTTATAATGGAGATTTATAACAACAGGGTTTAACAGTGTCGTCAGCTACAGGGTACTGACAGATATTGCTCCAAGTTATTCCTCAGAAAGGGAGCTTTCTTCCAAGAACCATACACTTGTGAACATGTAGATGAAGAAGCAGGAGTGCAATTGGGCGGCGGGGGGGCAAGAGATTTTGCAGTGGTTCTCCCTGTCTCACTAAAACACATGTAAGAAAGTGGAAAGGGAGGCATAATTTAACAAAGCTTGCGTGTTTACAGGCAATGGATCATACCTGATGAAGTATGCTTAGAGCATGAGCACACTTCTCTGTAGCTTAACTCAGCATTGCTCACTGTTAATGCCCTGTCAGCAGGTAATCAATCTGTTGGAATGCTCAGCTAAAAAAATATAAAAAGCTATTTTCTGTGTTTTGCACTGTGAGGGAAGCAAAAGTAGATGTACCAGGGTCTTCTCTTGTGTTTCTTTTGTAAACTCTTGTAGTTTCTTGTCATATATTCAACTCTCTGAGGAGTTAGGTTTTGCTTCATAGTCTTTCTCAGTATCCTTTACACGTGTGCCACTGCTGCAGAGCCATTCAGTCCAGAACAGTCAAACAAAATGGAAAATGTCCACAACCAAATATGTTGCTGTCTGGAAGGTGACACACACTGGAGCTGGCTCTTTGCCACTCTGCATTATCACAACACTAACAGATGCTCTGCTGAAACTGAGATGATTTACAGCAGACCTGCATCAGCCTGGGGTAAGCAGCAGACAGAGAACAGCTGCAGATTGCCTTTACTTTGATGTAACTACTTATATCCTACTTTTCCAATGTAGGAAGTTCAAGGCGAGCTCCTCTTCTACATCCTTGAAGGTCCAGTGACAAATTCATTAATATCAACTTGATATCAAGGATACTCTGGAGCCTCTGGAGCCGGTTCTGTTCTGTCAACGGGTGTAATTATATGTAAGGAGCACTGAACTTTACTGCATGTGCTTAGCCATATTCTTTCTTTGTTTCTGGCAATTTTGTGTAGCATAAATAATTTTATCCACATGTTCTGTACAACCTAATTCTGCAAGGCATGGATTATACTGTTTGTTGCACATCACAGAGATTAGCAAAGCCCTCCCTTGGTTCCTCTGTAGGTCTGTTAGACAACAACAATAATTATCATCTTTCACTATAAAGAGTGTTTGAAAGTCATCATTCTAAGAACATAAGCACTTCAAAAAAAACCACCACCACCAACAACCAACAACAAAACCCAAACAACAACAAAAAAACCATATACAACCCCCCCAAAAAAACCCAAACAAACAAAAGGAAAAAAAGAAACCAAACCCACACACACAAACTGCCAAACAAAAAAAAAAACCCCACCAACTGTGCAACAAGGAAGCTTCAGCTGAAGTGGAAATACCCTACTCAAAAGATCATGCTCTGTCCCCTCATTCCAAGGTCTTGCACTGGAAAGAGGCAACAGTGTTAATTAACTGGGTAACATTTAATCAGAAAGCAAACATCACTGCAAGCTCTAAGTGAACACCACATGTTTTTTGGCTGAAAATCTTGAAAATAGTACTAGGCATAGAGGCTGGTTTTTTCCCACTTTTTGTGAAGACAGCAAGAAGGAAGCGATAGGGATAGTTTCATAAAAGGCTAGTGTTAAAGGAACTTGAAGGAATGTGATCTATGAAATAGGTACATGGCATAGAGTTATCAGAGTTACTGATATCTCTGACTCACCTGTGGGCATTTTAATTTGGTTTTATTTTGGGCACCATCAAAGATCCATGGAAATTCTGAGCTTCATATTATAAACACCAAAGTAGCCATAATTCTTCATTTATTACAACTTTAAAAATTTGTTTATAGAGTCAGAATGGAAAGTTTATTAAAAATGTCCTCTTGATGCAATGCCTGGCATGTTGGAAATGCTATTAGTAATGATGAATAATGATCAGTGAAAGTACTGCTCAAGAGTAATGGAAACATAGTCCATGCAATAATATTTATACTTAGCATTATACTGGCTTTCACTTGTGTAGAAATGGCTGTGGTAAAGAGTTTCTTTCAGAATGAACTTTATTCTGTTCTCAAGACAGATAAAATGTAGGCATGACACCAGCTTAAAAGTCCCTGGTGGATAACTGATTTAAGCAAGCTTTCATATGTTCCCATACAGGAGATTTTTTGATTAAATCTGCTGCAGGGCTCTGGAGCATTTAAGAGAAAGTTACTTAAGCTCCCTGTGGGAGAGGGAAGCCGGGAGTTTTTCTTGTTCCCAGGTGTGCATATATGCATCGGATTGTGGACCTTGACAGTATTTTGATTTCATGCTGAAATGAAATTTAGGTGCACAGCATAGCTCCCTCCTCCCTGTCCTCATGCCACATCATACTCCAAGTCCTGAAGCCACGGTGTATTACTTTTCCTACTTCACTTTTGATCCTAATGACACTCTCTGTTTCCACATTGTTCTCTAGTAGTAAATTCCAAGCTGCCTGTGTAAGGAAGCTCTTATATAAACAAATTTAAATAGATGTTCTGATAGTTTAATCATCTTCTCTTGTTCTCATGTTGCAGGCCTGCAAGATTAGTTCCACATTCATCTTATCCCCTGCTTTCAGGATTTTGTAAAGCTCATATCTGTCCATCTTGGCTTCAAACTGAAGAGCCCTGCCCTTGTGAGTAAGGGGAGCTGCTCTTTATCCTTGGTCATTTTATCTGAACCTTCTCTACCTTCTTAAAGTTGTCTTCCTTCCTGATATGCAAGAACCAGAAGTGCACATTGAACTCAAGACATGAGTTCATCAGATTTTTATGCAGTAGCAAAATTATGTTCTTTCTTCTGTATGATGCAAACCACCTTGCTGTCTCCCCTGGCTACTCCTGCCCATTAAGCCAATGATTTCAGGCAGTGAATGCCAGCGAATGACTATAAGATCTCTTTCCCAGTTTGCAATTCTACTACATTGTGGTAGAAGAGGTTTGGATTATTTTTCGTAGGTATTTTTATCTATTTTGAAGCTCATCTGTCATGTTTTTTCTCACTCACTTTTACGAAATCCTTCTGGAATTTCTTGCCATTACCACAGCACCTTACTTCCCAGAAGAACTTAAACTCATCTGGAAACTTGTCACATTCGCACCCCCTTTCTTTTAGGTCCTTTGGGGAAAATTCAGAAAGATCCATATGGATCAGGGAGCATTATTTTAATTTTATATTTAAATTATAATTTTCCTTCACAGAAGCCACACTGATTCTTGCCCGGGTAACCATTTCTGGCCTGCCCAGTGATCCTGTTCTGTAATGTAGACTGAAAAAGTCCTTGATCCCATTCTTGAACATATACTCCACCACCTTTGGTAAGACAGATACCACTGCAGTTTTTAGTTTCCATGCCCCTCTGGGCCCTCCTTCCATAAGGAACTTGTGTTGGCAATCCATGTGCCACCTGTCACAGGGGCTGTTTGTAGCCCCATGGCCACATGCTTGGGTGGCACTTCTGCAGTTTCACAGGAAGATCAGCCTTGGATGATGCTACCTGGACTGGGTGACCTACTGACTTCCAGCTAATCCTTTTGGTCTTGTACTCGAGTTATAATTATTTCAACTGGATCTACCTTCTCTCACTGCTCTGCTGCAAAGACCATTTCCCACATAGGGTTGCCCTCATCAAGGAATTCACTGAGCTTTTCTGCCGTGGCCTTTGTCAGACGAGTGCTGCTTTTGCACACTTGTCATCAGTATTCCTGCCAGTCCCACAGTGTCTGAAGTATTTAAAGAACTTTTGTTATCAGTTTGAAAGTCCTTTGTAAGGTATACTTGAAATTATTTTTAGAGCTCTCAATTTCCTGCGTAAGTTTAACCTATAATTTTCTTACGGGTTTCTCCTCATTTTGGCAAGCTCTCATTTTCTTAAATGCTCTTCCCTGTGATTGCCTTCAAAGCTTTTCCACTGATCCAATGGCAGCTTGTTTTGTGGTGCTTTTCTTTCTTTTTGAATGGTAGCACGCATTTCACCACTTTCCCATTACACTATTTCTTACAGACTCCAGGCTGTTTTAATTGTCTTACTCTTTGGAATGTTCCTTTTTGTATTTGGGGGTTTTACTTTTTTGGGGGGGGTGATTTTTTTGTTTTTTGTTTTTGTTTTTGTTTATTTGTTTGTTGCTTTTGTTGTTTTTCCTTACAAATATTGTCTTTTTTTCTTTTTTTACATAATTATTTTTCTTTAAATTGCAGAGCCACACACTGTATTCATTGAGCATAGTTTCTACCCCATAGTGCTAAAGCTACTTGTATTGTGGGTCCTGTAGAAAGCCTATAGAAAGCCTAAAGAAAGGCTATCCCACTAGTAGTTTTTTGAGTTGCTGGGTGCACTACTACTACTACCACCAAATTTAGAACCGCATCTTTTCTGGGATCCTAAGACTTAATTTTCTTGGGAGTAGCCACTCACTAGATTCAAAAACATTATCTCTACTTTTCCTCCTAAGGAGGCATTGATCCAATTAATATTTGAGTAATTGTTTTTCCATAATTAAGACCTGATCTGATACCTGTTCTAGTACTTATGATATTCCATGTAGGCCATAGAGCCAACTGTTATTCAACTCAACACAAAAAGGGTGACTTCCATACTTCCAGACAGCAGAAATTTAAGTGCTTTTCTGTGCTGAGGCCAAGGAAAACCTATCACATGTCTAAAGATTTTAATCAAAGAAATAAAGTTCTTTTCTTTAAACACATCAGTCTGGGATTTTCTGTAGTTGAATTATGTTCTGGTTGTAGATCATGTTTTGGGGTATTATTAATTATGCATTTTCTGTGAAGGATAAAGTCTTGCACATTGTTTGAAATTGCCAAACTATGTTGACATTTTTTTACTTCCTTAGCATATAGAAACAATTCATTATTTATAGCTCTGAGATGACATGCTTTCAGAATGCTTCGGAAACAGAGTTCTCCATTTCTTTTGTGTTACAGTAAACCTTTTGTCATAAGGGTTACAAACAGGATTTATTTTATTTCACCACTTAAACTCAAATTCTCACTTTGCCCTTTGTGTTTTGTAATTACATGAGGAGGATGGCTTTTTATCAAAGTGTTTTATTTCAGAATAAAGTTCTTTGTGTGGCATCAATGGGCAAGTTATATTTTTCCTGATGTCAGGCAGCAACAAATTAGCTTCCAATTTGGTTTCATTCTTGCCAGCATGAGATTTATTTAGTCAACATGTCTAAAATCAGAACAAAAATAAGTCTCTGTGGGCTGGAGTAATTTAATACCTGAAACACAGGACTGAGCTGTTAGTGACTCTTAACATCCTGCAGCTGTTATTTACCTGTTCAGGATGTAGGAGGCCACTAGAGGAGACAGAGATTAGACAATTCTAGGATCTGTAGTGTTTAATGCAACCACTTCTACCATTCTTTCCTCAGATCTTCTGGGTGCTATTGCTAGATTTATTTTCACCCTGAGTGAGAATGGTGGAGAATGTGGATTTAGGTCAACTACCTGAAATGAGTGGTGTCCCTCACGGCTCTGTTCAGGGACTGGTGTTCTTTAATATTTTACTGATGAAATAAACAATGAGATCAAGTGCCCTCTCAGAAAGTTTGCAGGTGACGTGAAGCTGAGCAGTGCAGTTGACACAACAGAAGGACAGGATGCCATCCAGGGCAAACTTGACATGTGGGCACATGAGAGCCTCATGAAGCTGAACAAGTCCAAGTGCAAGATGTTGCACCTAGTTCAGGGCAATCCCAAGCATGAATATTGACATGGGTAACCCAAAAGCTTATTGTATTCCATATTTATCTGTGCCCAAAAAAATGTTACTGTCTCTTTAAGACCCAGCACCATGGCTGGAAATGGAATTTTGTAGGGGAACATGGGATTATTCACTGCTACTTTTTGCCTGTTGCTGTTTTGCTTGTTAGTAAACTCTTATTTTTTCACTCATATCTATTCATATTTTATTTCTCTTTATTGGTGGAAAAGGATTGGTTGAAACTAAGGGGAGGTAACTCATTTTAGAGTTTTCACCTCTTTAAATTGTCTTAAATGAAGACAAGTAGAGGTTGGAAGAAGCGCTCAGAATCACAGAATCAAAGGTTAAGCTGAGTTGGAAAGGACCACAAGATCATTGAGTCCAACTCTCAGCCATGCATAGGACACCCCAGGAGTCACAACATGTGCCTGAGAGTATTGTCCAAACACAACTTGAACTTTGTCAGGCTTGGGCCTGTGAGCACTTCCCTGGGGAGCCTGTTCCTGTGCTAAGCCAGCCTCTGGGTGAAAAACCTTTTTCTAATACCTAACCTAAACTTCCCCTGACACAACTTCAGGCCGTTCCCTCAGGTAATGTCACTGGGTATCACAGAGAAGAGTGATGTGCCTTGCCCCTCCTCTTCCCCTCACAAGGAAGTTGTAGACTCCGGTGAGGTCTCCCCTCTGTCTCCTCTTCTCCAGGCTGAACAGACCAAGTGACATCAGCCACTGCTCATATGGTTTCTCCTCAAGGCCTTTCACCATCTTTGTTACCCTCCTTTGGATGTTCTCTAATAGCTTAATATGTTATGTTGTGGTGCTCAAAACTGCACATAATACTACTCGAGGTGAGGATGCCCCTGTGCAGAGAAGAGCAGCAAAATCCGCCCCCTTGCCTGGCTGGTGATGCTGTGCCTGATACACCCCAGGACATGGTTGGTCCTCCTGTATGGCAGGGCGCACTGCTAACTGGTATCAGCCCTTCAGGGAAGGACTTGGAGTTTCTGGTGAGTGAAAATCTGGACATGAAGAAATGGTGTGTGTTCACATCCCAGGCCAACCAGATCCCAGGCTGCATCAAAACAAGTGTGACCAGCAGGTCAAGGGAGGTGGTTCTGCCATCTGCTCTGCCCTCATGTGACACCCCCTGAAGTACTGCATACGGGTCTGGGGTCCTCACCACAGAAAAGATGTGAATCTGTTAGAGTGGTCCAGAGGAGGGCCATGTAGATGATCAGAGGGATGGAGAACCTAACCTATGAAGACAGGCTGAGAGAGCTGGGTTGTTCAGTCTGGGAAACAAGTGGTTCTAGAGAGAAGTCTCTTCCAGAAACTTAAGGGGGCTTATAAAAAAAAAGGGAGAGACACTTTTTACGCAGGCAGATAGTGATTGGTCAAGGGGGGATGGCTTTAAACTACCAGAGGAGAGATTTAGGTTAGATGTTAGGAATAAATTCTTTACTCAGAGCGGGGTGGGGCACTGGAACAGGAACAGGTTGCCCAGAGAAGCTGTGGATGCCTCATCCCTGGGAGTGTTCAAAGCCAGGTTGAATGTGTCTTTGAGCAACCTGATCTAGTGGAAGGTGCTCCTGCTCAAGGCAGGGGTTTGGAATGAGATGCATTTTAAGGTCCTTTCCAATCTAAACCATTCTATGATTCTGTAATTCTATGATATTCTACACATGTCTAAGATGGGCTTGATAAGCTGGTAGGTAGTGAAATCAGAGGATATCTCTCTCACATGATATGAAGAAGCTTGTCTGTGTGCATCCTTTTTACTTCCAGAGGAGCTTAACATCTCTGTATCTTTCTGATTGTCCATGTGGTGGCAGTCTCAAAGTATATTTCATCTCTGTTTGGCATGAAAATTGTAATTAATTCTTTAATAAGTATTTGATTCCTTATCAATTTAGGAATGGACAAAATAATCCACTGTGAAAAGAAGTGACTCTTGGTAAAACCAAGAGAAAACTTCTTTATGCGTGACTTCACAGCTGTTGCTCAGTAGTGTAGATAACATCTGCTCCCTTGCTCCACAGCCATGTGTTGTGGCACCTCATGCTTCCTCATGCTTACTTCTCTTCCTTCCTAAACAGGGCAGCCTCATACGAAGATTCTGCACAGCCATTAGCAGATGCTTGCAGATCTGAGACATTGTACCATTTTGGGGAGTAGGAGCTGGCACAGTCCAAAGGATGTGAAGTATGGTAAAGATTAAATGCTTCAGAAACTTGTGGCTGAAACAGTGTCCACTTCACTGTGCCTGAACAGTCTTCGCCATGCTTCAGCTATGGATATTGGCCTTATTTAGTGGTACATGGAAGAGGGAAATCCCTTTTGGCTTGCAAGGCACATGAATTCCTCATTAAATTCTAAGTGGTGTGATCCAGTGGTTTTGTCCTTCACATCCTTTATGCATCCCTGTTACTCGAGTCATAATCCTAGTGTGACAGAGATCATGCTGTGGTGATTGGAGTAGTTTAAAGTTTCCAGTCCTTCAATGAAGCTATGAAAGGGACACAGCTGCAATGGCATTTTCTCAACTACCGTGCTGAGTTCATGCCTTTGGAACTCAATTTGCTGCTCAACTGTCAGAGTCCTACAGTGCTGTGAGACTCCTCTGGCTTTGTAGGTGATGCCATGATGATTTTTTGCTTTTTCTTTTATACCCCTTTTATATACCTTTTTATAGCTTTTGTATTCTTAGTGGTTTTTAGCCTACATTCTTAGATTTATTTGTTAAGCTAAGAGGATAAACATCTTAGAAGGTTCATAGTTAGGGATCAGAATGCCCCTGACACCAAAGTCCTCGCCAGAACACATTTTATAAACTAAGATAGAACCATCCAGGGGAAGATTCCTGGGGAAGGAGGGCTCACTCAAGCCTCTCACTGGGGAATCTTTGATAGACATGTTAATTAGTAAGACCTATAATGTTATGCCAGACCTATTGTGGGTATGCACTGCGGTGTGCATTTTGACACTTTCCACCTGGATGTGGTGCACCAAAGGATCCTTAAACTAAATACTGAGGTAAAACCCCTTTTTCCCTTCTAACCATGTTTGATTCTTGATTTTAAGATGGGGAAAAGGCATCATAGGCATAACACAGTATAGCTTGAACTGGAACATGGGATAGGTGAGAAAGAATAAGTGGCTTCTTAAGTCTGAGATTTTCTATGTAGGTATTTTCTAGAAAATGATTCAAGATAATATATTTTTAAGGACAGTTGTGGTTCCTACAATGCTAGGTGTACGCCATTTATAAAGGAAATAACAAAACCATTTAAAAAAAGTTTTCGGAGGTGAAATATTTCTGTTTCTGAATATTTCTCTCTGAGTCTGAAAGACTGTTTTCACCTCCTTCAGGCAGATGTAAATAAATCACATGTCTCTTCACTCAGCTCTATTTGACCACTAAGAGCTTTAAGTGATTTTCTGGGCAACTCAAAACCTTCTAGTGCAGATTGGAAGCTGAGAAAAACCAATCATGCTTCCTAATGTAAGTGGAAAAATAACCATAGAAACAAAGCAAACAAATATAAAACCCTATGAATAGTATTACTACACAGGGAAGAATCTTGATGAAGTGTGAAGCATGATACAGGGCAGCTTGCTTGGGGTTTTACTGGTATGAGTGGTATGCCTCTTAGTTTATTAGCCAGGAGTAAAAATAAAAAGCCTCTGAGGTGAACAACAGGGAATTCAAGTCACACTTTAAATATAGCCACAGAAATAGGGATTTAATTTAAGTGTTAAAAGTGATCAGGTTTTAGAAAAAACAAATTGTTTCTAGAACATGTCTAATGAAATTCATCAGCTACTTAGATACCTAGACATACAGTAAACATTCATGGAAACCCACTGGACATGTAATTTGACAAACAATATTTTGTATAACTAAATGTATCACCATACATTTAATTACTTGGTAAATCCAGATCACTACATGTGATAAGACAAGATGTTCCAGGAAATTATTCAGGAAAGTTAGAGAAGATTAAAACTTTTGCAATAACATATTTTTACATGCAGATAAATATGCACATATGACCACAATTTACAACAATGCCCAACAATTTTGTGTGTCTCAGCTTTTAAAGGACCCTAAAATGGAGCCCATTTCACAGGATAAATATTTAGTCTACTCAAAGCCACTTTCAGAAGTCTTAGAATGGGCATCCTGAAATGTGTATGGCCATCATAGCATGCCATTTGTTTTTAATCCTGCTAATAATTTACATATTTTTCTGAAGTCTCACATTCAAGCCACAAGTCTGCGGTCCAGTCACAAGTACAAAAAATAAGCAATAGAATATTTTAAGAAAAATAAGTACAGAATGTAAATGATACAGGTTTTCTGAAGAGAACCTGGCACTTGAAAGATGACAGATAAATGCCCTAAAATGCCACAACATCAGTAATAAAAACAAATTGGGGATATGTATCACTATTTCACATTTTCTTCTCTTTTGCAGACTCAGCCTTAACCATTAATATCTTCAGCCCTGCATATTTAATCATCTTCTGATTTTCATGTGCAATTGTAGCAAAGGTATCACACTTAAAGTAGAAACTGACCCACTGGGAACTGGACCAGAAACTTCTCAAAGTGACAAAAAGATATGACTACCACTGCCTGGGATAAATAATTTAAAAGTATTTTTAATTTAAGCTGCTGATGGAAAGAAATTTCTGATTATTAAAATCCTCAATTCTTTCTGGTTTGTGTTTTATCAACTTTAATAAAAGAGATAAAAGTTATTTCTATCTGTTCTGTCAGTGTCAGTATTAGGTATAGGGACACACTAACCATGCTTTAATGGAAGGCTACTAAAATGGCAAATTCCAATCCAGACATGCATTACTATGAAATTTGATCTAAACTTTCTCATTGTCTTAGCCTGCCTTTCCTAAGGAATTTAGGAGCCATTCCCCTGCCCCTTCATCTAGTCAGCTGTATATATGGCATACAGCACTTGGCTGCCCGGCAAGAGGAATAAGAATGCTGCTTTCTGCTCAACAAAACTTGACAAAAAAATCGCTGATTCACTTCATCCCTGAAAAATGTGTCCCATTTTTAATGCCTTCTCAAGGGTTAGGTGTCCACCAAACTCAACAGTCTACCCCTGTAGGCTTGGCTGTGAATTGCACTGGAGGTAGGTGCCAAAATATTTTATGAGCTTGTCTCCCATTGCTTTAGGGCAAGTGCAAACTAGTCAAATACTCAACTTTTTAGTCCTTTCTTTCTGTGTCCTAACTTTTTGCCAGCATTGGAGAGAGATGAGCAAAAGATCACTGTAGAGGAACAGATCCTTAAGAACAGCCGCAATTTACGAGTGTCATGTAGTCCACAGAAACCTAGGCTGCTCAAAAGAATTCACAGACATTACGGAAAACACAGCATCTGTCTTAGCGCCCTTTAGGGAAAAAGAAGCTCCTACAAATATTACTGCAATATTTAGAGAAATAAAATGGACCTGGACAGTCATTCTTCACAGCATGGGAGAGACTCAAACGAAAGGGAGATGCAATGGATGTTAAATTGGATAAATTAGCCAAACGTGTGCGTGCAACAGAAGAAGGAATAAGCAACACTGAAGAAAGGGAAGCCGAAACAAAGAGATCTATGAACTGAAACAGAGTGTTGATTTTTAATGTTGAACAAAGCAGGAAGATTAGAAAACAGAAGCCATTGTGCTCTTTCTGAAATTGAAAGTATAGAATTGGATAATGTGATGCTTTTCGTTCAAATTTTGTTCAATTACCTTTTTGAGCATAATAAAAAAGCCTCATCACATAGCCTAAAGGGCCAAATCTGAGCTCTTCTGAGACCTGACAATAGTGTTGAGATTGCAAGATAAAGACTGTATTAGTCAAATCAGGTAATACTGACATGGGGCAAGAATGTCTGGCAATCAAGATAAGCAATTGCTCTGTATCCAAATCTGACTAGTAAAACCCTACAAACACAGAAAGAGTAAAACTCTTTCAGAGGTTCATTGGCAAGAAGAAGACTAGAACATGCAGTGAGGTATTAAACTATTCAAACACCAAAGAAGCTCCTAAAATTATTCTCAAGATTTTTGAAATTCTGGAGAATATTAATTAATCTCTTTCAGATCATTGAATCAGTTTCATACCTTCAAAATAAACACTGAAATATAGGACAGTGTTTAAGAAAAAAGTTGTATATTCAGTCTGAGATAGGTGATTAAATTGTCTGTTCTTTAGGAGTTGTGTATCTGCTGGAAGTATATTTTTAAAGCAAGCATTACTCGTTGGCATAACTATACATAGCCACCTAATTTTTTCTTTCTTTTTGTGCTGTGAATAGCATATTGCTATTAATGTTCATCTCTTTGCCATCCTATTGATACAAGGAATCATTACAATTTCGTATTTTTCCCATTTGTCTTCTCCTTTGTTTCTTCTTCTTATACTGCAAAACCAAAACTAGTTACTGACTTAATGTGTGGGAATCCAGATTGTGCCTAATCAACTCTATTAAAAGATAAACAGCTTTTGCCTTTCCTTAGCCTGTCTCCTTATATGGCATTAAACTGTTAGAATACTCTACTAGGATATGAGATTCAGTGAAAAATAGATTTCCATTACTATGCTCTGCACTGCAGTCATGACCAGACCTCCAGGGTTTCAGTTGCCCTGAAGGAGGGTAACCTGAACTCTATTGTTTTGGGACTTTTGTATTTGAAAGGTGGGTTTACCACGGCTTTACTATGCACTTCGGCAGAGTTTCCTAGCCTACTACTTGTCATATCATGCTGGGGAGGATCACATTGCAGCTGGCTCCAGGCAAACATCTTTGGCCAAGTGAAGCACTTTCCCCTCTTCTCATTTTTGATGTGAGCCTGCGAAAAACCAGTAATGCCATGCAATTTCTAAAGCTAATGTTTTATTTAAAGAACAACACTAACAACCAAACTACAGTAAAATGACTCACTAAATAGGGGAAGCCTCAGAAGCACTGAGTGAGACAGATTGAAGATGTTTGGAAACAAATCAACCTCCTAACCACTAGGTCTTTACAGTGTTTACCTTTTTTCCATACTGTGTTGAAAGTAAGCATTTTTCAGTTCAAGGAAAACTCCAGTCTGTCTCACTACAGACCTTCCTTATGACTTCAGGAAAGTCTTACCTGGAACTCCTGCGACCTGATTTGGGACTGCTTCCCTTTTTAGATAGGACCCTTTTTTTGAGTATCCCATTTTCTCTCTGCCAGTACCTACACTCCAGAAAGTTTTCCAGAACCCATCAAGCTCATTTGGACTACTACGGAAGTAATCTTTCTCTTTGTCCCACTTTTCAGGAGAAAATGCTTCACAAAGTGCATTGGCTAGAACAAAGGTAAACAGAACACTTTCCTAGTCCTCTGCACAATGTTTTTAACACCATATAAATGAGACAGCATCTGATGCAATATAAAATGCTTGAATTAAATTGAAATACCATAATTTTCTAGCACTGTCTGAAATTTCTATTTTGAGAGTCTGTATCACTCAAAGTCACATCTTTTTCCTCAGCCTCTCCTCCTTCCTGGAAAGCTCTCCTACACACACATGCATGTTTGTTCCTTTTCTGTCTTGAGTAGCTGCAGCGTTGTGATTGGTTTTCTGTTTCTCACTCATCTCATGTTTGTTGTCTTTTTAGGGGTATGTGTGCTGAGTCACTTGTTGCCAGTGTGCCTCCATTCCTTTTCTGGCTTTCATCAATGTCACCCTGTTCTTCATTCTGTCACGGTGATCACTCTCGCAGTGAGCTGAGCTCTCTCTGCCATTTGGAGACCTTCCATTAGTGTTATGATTCCTTCTTCTGCCCACCCAAAACCTGAGAATCATCTGCCCTCTGTGCGAACCTCACTTTTGACCTGCCTTTTTGAAATCCCAGGAGCTGCATGTGGTTGCCAGAAATCTGACCTCTGCAATGCAAATATTTGCTTGAAGATCCATATTACACTCACAGCCAAGAAAGAAGTTGGCAGATGAGACCAGCTATGAATGGCTCTATGCATTGTTATATAATATGAAAACCAGTTAATTTAAAAATTAGCCTAAATTTAAGTCACACTGTTGGCTTTAACCTTGCATGCCTCAAATTCCCATCTGTAAGCTGCTTGCTGCATAACAAACTCTTCTGAACTCTTCTGAGAGGTATTTTGATGATACAGGAGGGTTGCCTATAGATATGCTCCCAAGGGTAAAAATAATTATTTCTCAGTGCTTGGTTTATTCAGTGTATATATATAGCCTTGGGCCATGGGTGAAAAGAGAGTAACAAACAAACAAATAAACAAATATTGAATACTTAATTAATGAACACTGCCCAGCCTGTGTAGAGAAGGGGGCAAGAATCTTGTGGAAAGCTCAGGCAGGTAGTGGTCATGGAACTAAATACATCATTGACAACAGTTTAATATGTCAGTATGTTAGCATGTTAATAAAGCCAAATACGTTAATAATGACAACTAATAACACCAGGAACTGAACCGAGGCTGTCCAGGCTGCTGTAACTGTGGCATTACCTAATGTAAAGAAGAGTGACTAAAAATTCTGGTAAAGTTGTTTTAACACAGCTTTTGTGTAAAATATCAGAAATACATAAAGGGCATGAAGACAGCTGGTTTTCCTCATGCAGGGTTGGTCTGTTAATAATCCATGATGACACTAAACAAACTCATCCTATGGTAGACTATAAAAATAATGGTAAAGTAACATTATAATATTGCAACTGAAGTTAATACCTCTTGAAGAAATCAATTCAAGCTGTATTATTATTTTGACAGTGACTAGTTTTGGCTTCCCTGTTCTACCTTTCAACAGCTTATGAGAACTAATCCTATTTGTATAAAAAATTGTACATATTATGGTATTTTTGTTGTTATTTTGTGTAGTAATTGCTGACATATATAAACTTGTAAACAGCAGATATTGTATTTTGATGAGACCAAAAATACATGATCCACAAATTGCATCGTTACTAAGATCCACAAAATTTAAGAAAGAACAAACTATTTTTATTAACTGCTTGTTTGGAAATAGTCATTAGAATATTTATGTGGCTTAGAATACTCTATTATTTCTCACCATTACCTTTCAACTTTTGAAATTAATTATTTTATAATACTCAAATAACTTTTTAAGAGTTTTCATGAAAAAGGAAAGCTTTTAACTCCTCTGGGAACCATTCTCAGTCTCCACAGAGCTGGATGACATTTTCTGTCCCAATTTTAATCTGTATTAATAGGAATTAACTCCAAATCCTTCTGTCAGGTTGGCATATACACTCTGAATCAGCTAAATAAACTGGAAGAGAAAAATCTATATCAAGATCTAAAATTACATGAGATATTCCACTAGATTATACTTGACTGAAAAACAGCTAAATTTCATGGTTCATTTGCAGCCATTATTGACAAAATTATTTGAATGGGAATACTTATACAACTAAATTAAGCTGGGTTTGGTCCATTATGATAGTAGTTCATGTTGAGAAATTAAGTTATTTTCTTATTTAGAGTCAACAATGAATGTTTTGAATCAAATGGTTTGGGCACACGATTACTAAATATAGTGACTGTTTAGTTGGAACAACAGTGATGAAAGACTAATTGATAGACGTTCGAATTGTGTCAGTAAAATATCAAAATAAGCTTCACAAATTGAGACAATTACTTCAGAATTAGTGAACCGTTCCTCCTCTTTGCAAAAGAATATGTAGTATTAATATACTTGCCAGCTAATCTATGTGTTACCAGTATGACAGTAAATGTCAGTAAATGTATGACTCAAGTAAAATATGGGTAACATGGAAAGCTCTAAAGGCAAATCCACAGAGAGACAGAGAGAAAAAAATATATTTATAATGAAGAGTTTGTTCTACACTGAATTATGAAAAAGAGCTGTATAAATTTTGGACAACAAGTCAGCTGAATTAAAAGACTTAGGTAAGAGCAAAATGATAAAGCTAAGTAGTTACTGTCACATACGGAAAATGGAATTCAAGCAAAAAATTTTATTCGTATGCATGTATTACAAATGGAATTCTGTAGTGTGAATTGTTATAGCTCAGCTACAAAGTTGTTGTAACCACTGGACTCTGCCTAGCAGGCTGCTGCTCCCTGACAGCTCAGCGGGGGTTTCCTAGGGCCATGCGATCAGTCGCATCCCGGAGTCCATTTCGGACAGCCCCACGACCTGGCTCCGGCAACCAGCAGCGTTACAAGGCAGTGGATGGTAAAGGAGGTATTGAAGGGTCTCTCATGAGGATGGTAAGACGGCTTTAATCACGTCTTGTCCCGGTGCCCTCGGCGGCAGAGAGAGAACCCGGGGTCTGGGTGCGGGGTGGTTTTGTCAGGGACTCCAGGAGGTCCCTGGGCGGGGCTGCGGTACAGGAGCAAATAGGGAGAAACCGAGGGAGTGGCCAGGGCTGGGGCAAGGAGCAGAGGGAACATCACAGAATCAGGGGGTTAAGAGGCTACCACACAAAGTCAGAACGTTTTGGTGCATTACAAATTTTATTCCTGGAGGTGATTTTGTCCATATAGTTATTGAAATAGTGCCAGGACAGATCTAGCCATATAATTATCTAGAACTTTAGCAGCAGGTAGCCACAATAAACTATTGTAAAGACTTTTGTAATTATACTCTCCTTGATACCCAGAACGAGATAACGAAGAAAACAAAACCACCTCTGAGTCGAAAGGTGAAAATTAATGAAATCCACTTTGTCAAAGTGTGAAAATTTGCCTCATGGGGAATACAGAAGTTACAATGTTGTTCATTGAACATCCTTGCTGTTCATTCAGAATACTGTGGGTTTGTAAAGGCAAATGTAAGCATAAAATGTACTGCTCACATCTACACTGAATATTCACCCTGTCTTCCCTAACCTCCCAGGTGCATTCTCAGCTGATGTGAGTCTGGATAGCTCTTTGTTGACTCCAAGTTCTCCTCATTAGAGGCTTCATATCCTCATCAGTAATTTCCAGTGTGATTCCCAGAATAATAGGCAGTGCTATGGGCATCAATTTTTCAAGCACTTGAAGTGAAATTTATATTAGTGTAAACATCCAGAACACTCTTCTTTGCAGTGTTCAGTGTCTTTCTAGGCCCTTGGAAGCAAAAGGGATGAGACAAAACAGCAATGTGCACAAAAAAATAGACTCTTTTCCTGTAAGTGGATGTTGAAAGCTGAAAAGAAGGTAAGCCAGGAACAAAATGTAAGATCAGCTGTGAGGACTGTAGATATTATTTGGAAGGCTTCTGTTTCCCAAAGCCCTCAAAGCTTTATACAATGATTTTATGCGGATGGAGCAGATTTCACCCAAGGGGAGAAGCCAGTGCAATGCATGGCTTTCCAAAGAGTGTGCATCAGCTTTGCAAGCTAAATATCGCTTATCAATTATTAACATTCAGGAAAAGGTGACTAAAGTCTATCTGTGATGCTATAGTGAAATTAGATGAGAACTTAAAAAGCACTTAGGATAAATAATAGATGATTAACATGTCATATAAATCAGTGTATCATGTTATTTTAATTTGTTTGCTTTTTCTTCTTTTTCTTTCTTTATTCTAAGCTTGTATCCTTACTCGTTTGATAATACTGTTCAACTTCATTCTCTTATGTGTTAGGGATAACTTCTGTTTTATTTTTGGGCTAAGGTAGAGTATAGAAGTTAACAAGAAAATTGCTAAGTGTTGTAATGCTGTATCATTCTATTTCTGACATTCAAAAGATAAAGAGCTGTATGTTACACCTGCCTTTTCCTTATAGGTACCTGACACTGGTCTATTAATAAAAATGTGTGCAATAAATCTATTCACTTAATTAAATACCTACTAATAAAGATTGAACTATGATTTAATAAAATTTTAAGAACAGGATAGATAATAATAATAACAATAGTTAATAATTACATTCAGTAACCCAGGAGATGTTTATGCCTCTTTCTTAAAGATGAATGTATATTTTCAGTGATTTAACACAATATTTGGTAGAAGTTTTCTTATTTCATAGATCTGCCAATCTCCCTCACTTATTTTCTGTCTTACCTGCCCTATCATCCATAGCTGGTGGTCAATTTTCTTTTATATGATGTTTGACAATCCTGAAAGAAGAATGTACAGTTACCTAATAATGTAAGTGCCTTCCCATCAACAAGCAGAGCCCTGGCAACAGTGCACTACAGAACAGCACAGGGTCTGTCAATAGCTTCCAAAATATCCATGTAGTTTGCTATTGCAGGTGTGCAGACCTAGAATCTAACAGTTAAAACTCCCTGTTGACACACTGTTGTATCTCTGTGACACCAGGATTTAAGATTTATTTCTGCTATGGCATCCCAGGTGCTTGATTCTAAGTGACTGTGGGTGACACATAGGCAGAAGTTCTGGTGCCCACACTATTCCTTTCCCAGCCTTAAGAACTGGCTCATGGGAGCTATAGTCCAGCTAAAGAACTTGGCCAAGGAAGAAAACGGAATCATTCAACATGTGAATTAACTTCCTCATGAGCCTCTATGATTGTATATTGTAGTTAATGTTTTTTTTTTTTTCCAGCTACGATTTCCTAGGAAAAAAATACGCAGATAATAAAATGCAGGCATGTCATATATATGTGTGCATATATATATATATATATACTTTTTTTTTTTTTTCAATTCAGAGAGGGAAAAATCAGTTGTGTAACAGAAATACTCCATGAAATTGGAATAAAAAATGCAAAGTCTGCACCTATCCTCAGTGGGGTCATAAACCACACTCACTTTCTCAGTGTTGGTAGAAATTTTATGCTTTCATTCATGACTGTCTTCCATAGATCTGTTCCCACAGTGCAGGGGAAGGATGTTTGATTTTCTCATGATGCTGTACTCTGTTGTTATTTGTTTGTTTCTTATTGGTAGGATGTAAACAGAAGAGGAGTTTCTTTGATGACCTAGATCAAGGTTCAGACATCACACAGTAACTGACTTTGCACATCTTTTCCTTGTCTGTGCACGCTGTTAAATGTTCAGGCTGCACTAGTGCCCAAGCTTTTCAGTGTATGTGAAAGAAGTCTATCCTGATGCAACTTTAATCCCAGTCATGATGGACATATACGTGTTGATTGAGAGAATGAATTTCATGTATATATGGAGTGTGTTTATGCATCAATATAAAATTATTGTAGGCAAGTCTGCAAAATTTAAAAAGTTTGTCTAAACATACCTTAGTTAATGAAGCATATAAAAATCTGGAGGACCTTTTAAACTAAAAAATGTTGCAAAATGTGAATTTAACATGAATGAGATGATTGATATGTAAAGAGCTTTAAATGCTATAAACTCCAAGTCCAGCTTTTCAGCTTCATGCAGCTGAGAAAAGAAAACTATACAGGTGTGCTCTAGCTTCTTTCAGTGACTCAGAAACTAGGATAGGATTCAGAATTTGCCTTTACAGCTCTCCATTACTTGCAATTAAATGCTCCTAACTTTGGAACTGTGAAAAGTGTAGCCCAAAGCATGACTCCTGACTTTACATTCATCTTCACAAGATTTATGCAAAACCCTAATATAAAGTGTTGTTGGTATGTGAAGTTCCCATTTCAAAAGGGCAGAATTGAAAAGTAGCACCTACCTGATCATCAGTTGACACATTGACGGACAAAAGCCAGACAATTGATTACAAAGCTCCTGTATAAGTACAAACAATATCAAAGTTCACTTTATTTCTTTCAGATGTCTTTATACAAAACTATAATTTCTGTTTAGATGACTACTACAAGGCTGTCATGGGTTAGCATAACTCTGGAAGTGATCTTCTTGCAAAGAGGTGCTTACAGCTTCCTCTATGACCTAACAGAACCTATCAGCTGGCTAGTTTGAATATTGACAATTTTTTAAGCCACTTAAAATTTCGACCGCCTCTGTGGTCCACATTTAAGAATGGACAAACCCTGGGAAAGCCTCTCTTGCTTCTGGCTTTGGGACAGGTAACTGGGCTCAGCTGGTACAGGGCCCAGCGGGCCCGGGCTGGGCCCTGCTCAGTCTGGGCTGGGTCCAGGCTGGGACCTGCTCGGGCCGGGCCCGGTTGGGACAAAGCCATCCTGGAGCTGTGCAGTCCTGTTCCACCCTCGGCCCCCCACAGCTCTGCTACATGCAGATGGCACGGCCCGGTTCCCCCCCCCACCTTGCCAGTGTGGCCGAAGATTCAGCTGAAGCTGCCCTCCTGTCCGGCAAAGATCATGTGACTGACAGCGATAAGCGAAATTCCAGCTGCAAGGCCCGGGTAACATTAACCCTTTTAGTGCTATGAGTTTCCTCCAGAACAGATAAAGTCTGCAGACATTAACTAAAGAAAGAAGAGCTGAAACCCTGAGGGAGGAGAAAGAGGAGATGCTTAAAGCTGAAATTCTGTTGTAAAGCTATAGTGGTGATAGACTATGATGTATCAGAGTACCCATTTCATGACAGCATGGGGGGTGAAGGGTTCAAACTGTACTTGTGAGCAAAAGCACCTGTGCTGAAATAAGCAAATGCTGAAGCAGCTGTCATTTGATGAGAAGTTTGAACAGGGAGAGATGGAAGTGATGAGGACCCTTTTTCTCCCAGGGAAGGGGGAGGGCCTCTATTCTTAGAGATGAAGATGCTCCCAGAGATGGGTGAAGAGAACCTTTGTTTTTGAACAGCTCAACCTTAACATGGTATCACAGTAGCTCAAGATTGGACCCTCAAAAGCAGTTGTGGGAAAAGCTGTAAGTCGGGGGAAGGGACTCTCACATGCAAGCAGAGAACCAACCCAGGTGGCTGTCTCATGATACGGAAGCCATGAGAGAACTTCTTGTGGAGATGTCTCCACAGCATGAGCAAGAGAGACTCCTCTCCCTAAGTGAACTAAGCAAGGTTATTATGGAAGTGGTAAACTGACTGGACATCTCAAGGGTTGCTGTTTTACATTGTCAGTGGGAGAAGGGAGAAAGGTGGGGGGAGGAAAAGCGTCTGAAGCTGTGGGGGGTTTTTTTTTTCCCTTTTATTTCCTTTCCTCTAGGTCTGTTAATAAGCTTCTTTACATTCTTTTAAGTTTTGTGCCTGCTTTGCTTTCTCCTAATTCTTATCTCACAGAAAGTAAAGAAGTAAGTCATAATTTGAACAGAACCACTACACTAAATTGGTGTTTCTGCCCAGTTCAAACTGAACCCGCTACAAAGGCTTTAAAATAAAATACTGTTTTTAGCATATTCCCCATGCACAGTTGCATATTGCTTCTCTGATTGGTTTAACTTAAGACAAAGTTAATTAAAGTGGGCAGATGAGTGATGTGTCCTGTTACAGCGGGGATACTCTAACACGCATGTATCAACCCAGGAGTCCCGTGGAAAAGAAATATATATGTGGACAGATTCTTGCTAGATGTTTCAGAGATGTTTATTTCTCCAGCTGCATGGCCGGGGCTCTCCCGAGGAACTCTCACAGTCACTGGGACCGAGGGTCCTTGCCCGCACAGGGACACACAAACCAACCAATGGGGAAAGAGGCTGGGGCAGGGAAACCCCGTGTGTCCCCTCAGGGCCCCTCTCCCAGGGCTACATGGCAGGGGGGAGGGGCCCCAACAGTGTCCTGGGATGAGTTTCACTTTGAATAGGTAACTGCAGCTGTTTATGGCTTGTTTGTGATCTTGTTTGAAGGCCACCAAGTTTGTTGCATCTTGTTCTTTATGAGTTTTAATATTCACTTGCAGTATGGAAGATTTATGTTAACTTGAGATAGTCAGGTTTAAAATACTTACAGGACTCCTCACAGTAAAAACCACTATTTTCAGTATTTTTGTATTCCATCCTGATAGGTTTTTATGTTTTCAACTCACCCCAGCTCCAAATTTATGGGCAGAGACATTTTGTTCTTCAAAGTAATTAGCAAATTCATTGATAACATCTGTGTCTATTTTAACAATTTATTTTCAAAGTTGTTCATTTTCTTTTTCCTCTCGAAGATTAGTACCATTTGATAAGGTTATGATCTTGCATAGATGGTAGATCTAATTGTCATTTGCAACAAGGCCTCTTTTATCTCTTTTCTAAAGAGACTTTAAAATGGATGCAGGCATTAATAATTCACGATTTTAGGCCTCTTTGCCAGAATGGAATAAAAACTGCCTTTGAATTCAGTAAGAGAAGGTTATGTTAAGTTACATGGTTATTTCTTATTCAGATGTATTTAAAATGTTTAAAATAGATTTATTATTAACTTCTCAAATAGGAAGAAGGAATAAGTATGATTTAAACAATGAATTATTATAATTATTATTATTTCAAGGTTGAGAAACCTCACAAGGTTGTAAATCTCCATTATCAAGAAGTTAGACCTTCACCTTCTCAAATTACTGCTACATCGACCTAACTTAGAAACATTTTTGCAAGTCAGCATGAACTTTCAGCACAAAAGGAATAATATTTATCATTGTTACCACTATATATTTTTAAAACACCTCATGAGCACATAGTAATACTAATTAATCCTTACATTGCCCAAAGGGAGAATGATAACTGTGATTTCCATCTTTAAAATGAGGAACCTGACTGTATTTTCATTTATGCTACCATAAATCATAAAGCCTTCTGCTGAAGTGAATGGAATTGCACTGCTGGGAAATCAACAAGAAATTGGTATCAGATATAGGGAAAAATGTAATAAAGGGGCTAAGTGCTTTCCTAAAAGAAAGACTTGGCTTCAAAGCTATCCAGAAAAGTTAGTGAATCCTGCTTTTTAGCCTAATACTTTGACCATTACAAAGCACTGTCTTCCAATTAAAAAAAAAAAAAAAGAGGTTTTTGAGATTAGTAACACAACACTTAATTGCAACTAAGTGTGATAGCTGTTCTGCAATAATTTTATGTGTTTAGTAGTTCAGCAGATATTTTTACTTAAGTATTTCTGAGAAAGTATAAAGCATTACTAAGAATGCTTACGAGCATTATCTATCAAGGACTATGGGTGGTTTGGCTGTTTCACAGTATATTTAAACTACAGGGTAAATTCTTTATGAGTGATATTCATAGAAAAGTTTGGGTTGGAAGGAGCCTTTAAAGCCCATATAGTCCAACTCCCTGCAATGAACATGGACATTTTGAACTAGATCAGATTGCTCAGAGCCTCTTCCAGCCTGACCTTGAATGTTTCCAGGGATGGGGTAACCACCACTTCTCTGAGCAACTTGTCCCAGACTCAATCTACCCGTGTTTAGTTTAAAACCATTATCCTTAATTCTTTTCCTATAATAATTTTTTTTAAAAGTCAAAGAAAAAAATTTTTGAAGGATCGATATCTCTGTTTAATCTCTAAGCCTTGACTGAAGGTAGCTGCTATCTGATTACTGTCAAACTAAGAGGACTCAAAGCACTGTATTTTCCAAAGATGGTTGATGGTAGTGAAGACTGATGTTTTTGGGGACTGTCATCCTCTTCTGGTGAGCTTTGATATTCATTGTTTAAAAAAATAATTGGTTTTCAAATAAAGTCACACAATGGTGATGGGTTACAAGCAAAGTCAAGTTGAACTAGAATGGGGAGTGGATCCATCAAAAACATATACAGAGACTATCTCATCTGTACAAACCTCTGTGGAGATTTATACAAGTATCTTTGAAGAACAAATAAACACACAGAAAAATCTATATAGCCCATACTAAAATCTGCAAAGTCAAGTTCACTGCTGTTTTGACTTCTGATTCATTCTACAACCAACTCATGATGTGATCTTGAACAAAAGACATCCTTAAACTAAGCACGAGTCTGTATTTTGACTGCTGAAAATGATGAATACAGATTTTGCAAATGGTGAATATTTAAAGGATGCTCATTTCAAGAATGATCCTGCACACCATTACACAAGCATACACTTCAAATACATGCTTGTGGCACCTGATTCCTTCTGTGGCTGTCTGGAGGGGAGAAGCAGCAGAACAATTTTTTGTATCATGAATTGTCATGTAGTTCATAAGGATGCTACTTTAATGCAAGTCTGGGAAGACCACACAAAAAGGGGAAAATGTCTGTGAAAGACCCACATTAAAGCCTAGTAGTACACACATAGGACATGAAGGGAGAAGGAGAGATTTAAATATATTTAGTAATTATTTTCTATTTATTAATTTTTTGAGGCTGTCAAAGGTTCAACCCTGCTTGTACTTTTAATGGGACTAGACTACCTCCTACTTTAATTTGTGGCAGCGGCACAATAACCTTTATATATGGCTACTTTTTGTTTATAGCAGGAACTTCACATAAGCAACATCAGACACCTAATGAGTGGAAAAAGAGAGGGGAGTAAATGCCTCAGCCTATTACCATGGATCACATGGCATGGCACTTTCAAGTCCCTCCTCTCTGTTTACACTGAAGGATAATTTTAATGATGTATGCTTCATTAAATATTCATTAATAAATATAGCAGTATATTGAAAGGTTAGATTATTAGCAGCCACTATTTCACTGATAAAAGACAAATCAATGCACACATATATTTTTTCTTTACATTTAGCTTCTCAACACCGATGTGCGTACCACATTAGATGAGACCAATATCCATTCCCTTCAGTGTTATGTTTCCAATAGATGTCATTATCAGCTGTCTCCTTAGAAACTTCCAGAAATTATGCCGCAGTCAGTATTTAGGTTCAGAGAAGTTCCCACTACCAACGCATAGACTGTGTATGCTTTGTAGTATGACTGGTTTTATCCTCTGCAATTTTTAGTTTGTCTTCATTTGAAAAGGGTCAATGCAAAATCAGAAGATACATGTATGCTTATGGTTTGGGAAATTTGATACCATAGTCAAGTTCATATGTAGATTCAGTATGAAATCTCTGGTGCATCTTTGTTTTCCTTTGTTGGGCTGAACACAGAGAAATGGCTTATGTGGGAGTTCTGCGTATGAAACTCTCAGCACAGAGGTGGGAAAGGAGCCCCAGGGCCCTGCCCTGCTTTCCACCAGCCTACAAGAGATCATATGCCATAATTTGAGGCATGAAGATCATATGACTGAACTGGTCTACTGTGCTGTTGAGTGTGATTTTTCCCCAAAAAAGCATGTGATTTGCTGGAGTTACTGCTGTGGTTATTAATCTTAGTGCAGAAAGAAAGGAGGCAATTTAAAGACAGTCATCTAGGACAAAACGAAGGCATCATTACCATGGTTTCCACATGGGAAAATCTTGTTCTGACATATCATTATGGTTTCTAAGAGGACTAGAAATATTCATCTTCTGAATATACTTTTTTTCACTGTTGTACTTTGCAGGAAATATATCCCTGGTAGGGGTGCTTTGGCTACTCTTAGATTTGCCAAGTTAACTACAAGCCTTGCATAGCTGACTCTTCATCTGTGTCTTTTTGTCAACAGCTCTGGCAAAATCCCCAGCTGATGCAACTTGGCCTATATCCATGCAAGTCAATGGACACCAGCTGAGAATTTGGCTCTCTCAGTGGCTTTGGCTGCATGTGCAAATTCATCGACCCAGTGGAGATAATGAATTCAGGCACTGATTTCAGTGGAATTTTTTTCTGGATTCTTTATCAGCGAGGTAGAGAACACACCAGAAATTTCTCTTGGCTTTCATCTTTAAGGAAAATATTTTGGAAAAATCAGGAGAGCTGTAGAGCTTTGCTGCTGTAGCTGTCTGCAGAATTAAGCTACAGTACAGTAACTAAAGGATATGTGTTTGAGCAAGCATGGCTTTAGCTGGGTCCTTCAGCTGCACTAAATATCTGAATATGGTCTTCAGACAAATGAACACAAAAAGGTGAAATAGTTGTTAGAAATATCTGATGGAGAATATAATGGAAAACTAGACAATATATTTTAATATGATGTCTCCTGCAGTTCTTCTAGCCATTAGACAATGAGGTCCAAATTGTTGATGAACTGGTGCTGCATTCAAGCCTGAGTATGTGTCAGCTATTTACAGTGTCTGTCTGTGCTACCAAATCAAATATTTTTTCTTAAGGAGACCAGGTGGCAGCCTCTGTAATGTTCAAAGGCCTGCCTATTTGGAGTTTTACTTCCACACTACAAACCTCTTGCTATCCAGGGCAGGGTACATGCAAGCTGCCCTGAACATGCTAACTCACAGGATGTGCCTGAGAAGAGTTTAGGGGACTACTCAGTTGACCAGGGCCAAGACAGTGCCAAGACTCCAAAAATGAAGCAATATTCACTGCACTTAGATGGCCAGGAACTCCTTGAATTGCTGATATAATCAGAGCCTAAGGTTCCAAGCCCACCAGAGATGAAATATGGGGAAGGCATGTGTGGTTGTCACTACTGAAGCCAGAGCAAGACTATTTTCGAACATCCGTGGTTCTGAACTTTTCTGTCTGTGAACATGTTTAAGTGCTCAAAAATCACATTCTTTGCTTAAATACTATGAAAGATTGAGTTGTCATTTGACTTGATTTTTTTTTCCTTAATCCTTTACTCCACAACATTCATTCCTAGTCTTTTTTTATAGGGTAAAATCACATAATTTTTATTTCTGTGTTTTTATCATGAATGGACCTAACTACCAAAGTAAATAGGGTGTGGAAATCTTCTAGTTTCTTGGTATATTTCACAATCCTATGACACATTAGTTACATCTTTCTGTTTGTTAGCAGGACTTAAAACAGGTCTGAAAATGATTTTTAAAGAGCTAGTTAAAAAAGGGCAATTATCTTCTGCCCTATAAAAGAAAATATCTATAAAATTTTCACCTTTAAAATTACTACTTCATGTGTTCAACTCTCTCCAGACACTTTAAAGTCAAATGTCCTCATTAGCCAGTTGATTGCTGTATGGATATTGGAAGACAGCTTTTGAAAAGGTGTTGTTATTTGCAGACCTTGACTTGACAAAGGTTGAAAAATACTGGCTCTGGTTCTAAAAAAAAAAAATAGCTTCTGGGCTGGATCTTTGTAAGCATCTGAAAATTATATTGGATGCTTGTAAAGAAGCATCTCTGAAAGCCTTTCATTTTTAACCTTTTCTTTTTTTCTGTTCTTTTATTTGTTTTGGTTTTGTTGTTTTGGTTTTTTTTAAGCTACACATGCAGGTTCTTTCAGGAGCAGGGGCATTCAATCCTACAGATGTTTGTGAGTTTTTTTCCATTATTTACTTGGCTTCAGTATTTTTCCAAGTACCAAGGTACTTTCAGTTTAAAAATGAGAAAAAACTAATGTTGTCAGGATCAATAAATCAACAACCAGGAAGAGTCACTTCCTATCAGGGTTTCAGAAGTGCTTCATGATTTTCCGATCTCCTGTCTGTACTAATCATCTCTGATGTTTCACATATGCATGGTATATGATGCCAGGTTTTAAAACATAGCTGAGGAAGAAAATAAGGAAGAAAGGGAAGGGAAGGGAAGGGAAGGGAAGGTGAATTATCTGTTGATAACTATATAACATCCAATTATATGTGTTGGTGGACAGGATCTCTCAGAAGTCAATTAATGCCAGACACAGCCTACTAGTTGACAGATATATAAACAAAAAAAAAAGCAAAGCCCACCCCACTTTTTTGTTGCATATAAGTGTATATGTGTGTGTATTTTCATAAATATATTAAATAGTCACACAGTAGTCAATATTCCAATACTGTTACTTGTATTCAGATCAATATGTAAATGAGAAATGAACAAACCTAATATATCTTACTGGCTTAAAGCTGGGGATGCTAGAAAGCTGCCACAAATACTGCTGCCATCTGCAATGCAGTTGCTGAAAAGTGCCGTCATTTCCATGGGAAGAGAAACTGATATCATGCCAAGTTCTCCTAGATTTTCAGCAAATCACTTGACATTACTTTTCATTGCACTAGTTAATTTAAAGTACAGGTATTATTAACAGTACTGATGGTTGGTTGGTTGGTTGGTTGGTTGGTATTTTTGTTTACAATCTTAAATGGTTTTCTTAACAGGTTTCCAGGTTGGCATGCGTGTATTAACTTTGAGTGTGGTGGGATATGGCAATGTAGCAACAATATTAATTTTATCTGTCCCTTTCATTGCAGTCAGCATTGCTTTAATGAAGTATTCACAGTCTACATGTTCTTTTTTTTCCAACTTATTTTTATGTTTATTTCAGAAAAGTTTATGGATAATGTGTTACTTGTGATGTTTGTTTTTCTTGATGCTTGAATAGGAAGACAATATATTGTCAGCTTTTTAAAGGTGAGTTCTAACTCCAGAGCTTTTTGGGAAAGCTTGAAAATGGAGAGCAGAAGACTTGAAAAGTGGAAGGCAGAAAGCATTATTCTCTTTATGAGTATTTAAATTTCATTACTTCACATGGGAAAAGGGATCTGTTACTATTTCTCAGATACTGGAAGTTGCTAATGCTGCCTTTGTTCCGTAACTTCATCAGTTCATGCTGCTATTAAAAATGGTCATCAATATCCATAAAATTTCTTTGGGGATATATGCTGATTTTTGTAATCTTCAGTAGGAATCCAGAAACACACACAAGACTTCCTGAGGATGAGGCTTCTATCAGAAACTCACCAAGCTTTCCTTTGCTTTGTCCATACACAGTCATTCAGCTAAACCACAAAAGAGTTAGGAGTGCCAAGGAGTGACCTTCTGGAAGACCCCTCTGAAACCAGAGAATGGTGTCGAAGGGAGGAACAGCCACTGTTCCTTCCTGTGTACCCTGGACAGAGCTGAAGCACATGGCCCAGGGCCTGGGAAATGCTTCCAAGAGCAACTCTCAGAAAACTTTTCTGAATCACCACCTTGTTTGCACTGCATCACCTCCTGCAGGATGTCTGGTGATTATTGTCCAGACTCAAGCCCCTGTAGTAAAAGCCATCTTGCTTTCTGCACAGTCTTAACAAATGTACATCATGTTTATAGAGTATTAACGTCACCACTGACCTTAGGATATTTTCTGAGGAATTTACGCCTTGATGCCACGGACTGCTCTGTTAAAAATATACACAAAGCTGTCTTCAGGTATGCTAAATTGGTTCAACAGGGCCAAGTCAGTTCCACTACCAGCAATGCTTAAGTAGTAATTTTAAAACTGTTCTGACTGTTTAGCAAACTGTAATTAATATTGTTCAGGTGCCATGGTACTGAAAGAGAAGTAGAGAGAAAGCTGGAGACTGAGAGAGAGACATATTTCCACTAATATATATACCAGGGCCCCAAAAGGTTTCTTTCATAGGGGTATCATTTGGAGTGCTGAGCACCAGGAGCTAATCCACTCAGGTCACACCAAAATAAAACTGACAGAAGAAAGAATGGAGGCAATATGTGAAGATGCAGAAATAACTTCTATTAACATTTTTAATGGTGCCCTGTGACTGCCAAAGAGGTAATATAGAAAAGTGGTTTTAATGTAATGCAGAAGGTTGTAAGTGTTCAAACAAAAAATCAGTTGGGATTTTCCCACTGGCCTCCATGGGAGAGGGATCAAGGCCTTAGAGAGCTACGTTGTTGGCTTTTAACTTTTAACAGCCAATTTTCTTTAACTTTTAATTTATTATTCACATGCACTACAACACCAATTTCGAAACATGAAGGAACAGCATAAAAGAGGAAGTATTTGGTTTCTGTGGGACAGAGTGAGAAGTGTTATACTGATAATTGTAGAAATTAGCTGAGTACACTACACACTTTCAGCATATGACATGACTGAAACATATAGCTGTTCTAGTATGTCATAATTTTTCACTTCTTAAAAGAAGTGTTGAACCTGATGAGGAACAGCTTGCGTTGGGTCCCACTGATTTAATTTGTACATACTGTAATTTACTAGGCTGCAGTAAAAGCAGTCATTTTGTGAGGCTATCATAAGCTCATTAGAAGCGTACTGAGAAAGCTTAATGGCTTACAACCCACAGCTTCATGCATCCATTTTACACAGATCCCTTCCCAACAGAGCCTGACGCATGATGTTCTATGCTGCTGGCAGTACAGTAGTTTTCACACACACTCCAGAAAATTAGAGGTATTTGTGAATAACAAGATTAAAGACAGAGCCAACATTTCAGAAGCACTTGGAGTGCTGCTGGGACAGGGAAAATCTTATGTATTGTTAACCATGGCGAGGCTGGTTAGCTGTTAAGTACTGTATAGTGTAACTAATCAAAAGCCCTAGCATCTCAGACAATGAAACAGAAATAATTACTCTCCCAGAGCTACTATTGTTTCATGTTCAGCCTTCTCTGGACTAATAAAGGGTTTAATTTAAATTGTGTTAAGAAAATACCAGTATTAGAAAGAACTACAGCATTCAGTTGCTCTGAACACAGCATCAGGTAAACTACATAATGGATTTAGACATAATGGCCCAATGGAGAGTGAAGTACAAACAAACTCCTTTTCCATCTCCTTCTCCATTTGCTCTCTTTATTAACCTCCAATGCTTTAGGATACAAAATAATAAGGGCACTTTGCCAAAAAGAGAAGAAAAAAAAGAATTTAAAACAAGGAAAAAGGAGAGAGAAAATGAAATGCATAGAGTGTTCTGCATCCAATTAACTGATCTTAGAGACAGGTAGGTTTTTAGCATCAAGTGACAGATGCAATGAACTAGTCCCTCATCTGGTAAAATACAAATCAGGAAATCTCTGTTTGTATGAGTGGGGCTGCTCTGATTTGACACCATCTAGCATTAAGATTCATATTTAGAAACTTTTGTCTGTCATTCTCTTCCCAAAAGGAAGAGCATGCTGCTCCTGTAGGATGCACTGGTGGCTGCTGTCCAGGAAAGCACTTTAAACACATGCATGCTCTCACAGTTGTCAGTAGACCTCATCATCCAGTGTAAACCATTGTGTGTTACTGGACTTGACCTACAATTCTTACTGCTCAGCAGGTTTGAGCATGTGGCTGCCTCCATTACAGATTGTTGCTGTGTGAGCTCTCTCTATTGAGAATAAATTAATAAATTGCCAGTTGTCTCACTTTGTCTTGTTCAACTGCTTTAGAAAAAGTAAAAATGTCATTATGGGTATAGAACTTTAACATTAATATAAATAACGTATCTTTTTTTTTTTTTCAGAAGTATATTTCATTTAGTCTTTTATACATTATTTTCTAACCATGCTGATGTTTCTTAATTGCATAACTGAAGATTAAATGGCAGGTTAATTCTTCTAAACAGCTGACTGAAAATTCAAGAATATTGTGCCAAAAGCAAGGACATGGGGGACAAAGGCTGACCCACGGCAGTGACACAGAGACTTGAACGAATCAAGTAAACCAGTACTTGCACGCTGGAGAGCTGAAATTAAAATGCATGTGGGCATAATGATGCCAGTCTCAAGTTTGCTGGGATGCAAGTTTACAGGTTTCTCTTCAATAGAGCTGAGCTGGTAGGTGATCAACACCCACAAAATCTGTTACCCCTACCTTTATCAGAGCTTGGAAGATGTCTCTGCATTTCTGATCTTATTCTACAAAGACTGCCTCCAAAATACAGTGCTTCTGGGAACTGCTAGACTAGAAAATGCTGACTGCTTGCACTACAGTTAGTTTTGTTAGGACCATTACTTTTCAGATGAGATTAATATTATTCAGTTGCACATGAAAAAAAATAGTTTGGTACAGCATTTTTATTGTAGCTCTGAGTGTATGCTATGGTTATAGAAAAAAATCACATTCAGCATAAACCCCCTATTATTAATTTATTCCATGTTCACTGCATTCAAAATGTCTTTGTGTTATTAAGTTCAACCTATTTGTGACTTGAATTCCAAGACTGGTCTAACCTTTGAGGTCAGCAGAAGTAATACATAAATTCCTAATCAGAACCTGTTGCATGCTCCTATATTTAATGTCTTTTTCACAAAAAAATAAAATGGAAAGTGACTGATGTTTTCTGAGGTTGATATCTTTGTTTTTGAGCCAGACACTTCTTTATCAGTTTGCCCAAGGAATAACTACCTTAAACAACTTTTTTTCTGAAAAAAAATGTTTTTGCCAGAGTTTAGACTTCATTTGGGGCTTCATAGAGAAGCTTGTTAAGCACGGGTCTTGAATCAGGGGAGTTCCAGAGACAACATGGGAGAAACTAAAGATCTGGTCCTAAAATCTGAGGTTCTTAAAACTGGATAACTTCTCTATTGGTTGTTCCATTTCACTTTTCTCTGGGACACTCAATTAAATGAAAAAAATGCGTTTATATCTGTGTACCTTGGGGTTGCTTTTTAAATAAATAAGAGAAATCCAGTTAAATTCAATGTAAGAATTTACATGCAGATCTTTCACCACTGAAATAAGAGGCATTTTAACATTATGTATTTCTTCTTTTTAGAATGTATTTGACCATTCTTTGACCCAAGACAATCCTTGACTGGTCTTTATGCATGTAGTTATTTGGCACACCGTGCATGGCATATTCAAAGAACTATTTCACACAAAAACATGAATTACAGACACATAAAATTTTTGTGAACTGGGCTGTAAAATTTCTGATGCAGTATTCTCTATCTAACTTGACAGCTGGTATCTGATCTGAAAATAGTGTATTTTTCCTCAAATGCTAGTCATCCTGTTACTTTGCACTGCATAGATATGAACACATATATGGATAAGAAATAATCTGGAAAAAACCCTTCTAGAAAAATGGTAATTATGTGCCACTTTGGCATGAGCATGCCCTGAGTCCATGACGGTCTCCTGGAAAAAGTGTTTCTAGTGCTGTGTGTGCTTAGCAATCCCCTAGATCAGAAACAAACATCCTGAGCCAAACATTGCAACATTTATTCTTCAAAATTTATAACATTTATTCTGTGAATTATATTCCGAAATAAAAGCCTCAGAATTGAATCTAAACTGTGCATGTGGAGGGACAATGGATAGAGTAGATGTTCTGCAGCACTCCAGAGAGGATGAGCTGGAGTGAAAAATCTGAGGAACAAATGTTCTTGACAGACAATGTCAGAGCTGGGAGCTGTGGTGTGCAGTGTCTGCTTTCTCTGCCTTGATAACAGACCTGATGTGGTTTTGATTTGCATTCCTGTGCCAGCCCAAGCTTTGCTGACATGTTTTGGGTGTGTGCCTGGGTATGGAGGCTCAATTTTCACAGAATCATAGAATACGCTGCACTGGAAGGGACCCATCAGGATCATTGAGTCAAACTCCTGACCCTGCACAGGACACCCCAAGAGTCACACCATATGCCTGGGAGCATTGTCCAAAAGGTTCTTGAACTCTGTTAGGTTTGGTGCTGTGACCACTTCCCTGAGAAGCATGTTCCAGTGCCCAGCCACCTTCTGATTGAAGTCTTTTCCTGATATCCAACCTAAACCTCCCTGACCCAGTTTCATGCCATTTTCTCCAGTGCTGTCACTGGTCACAAGAAAGAAGAGATCAGTACCTTCCCCTCTGCTTCCCCTCATGAGGATGTTGAAGACCATTATGAGGTCTCCCCTCAGTCTCTTCTACTCCAGGCTGAAAAAACCAAGTGACCTCAGCCGCTCCTCATAAGATTTGCCCTTCATATTCTTCACCGTTCTTCTGGCCCTCCTTTGGACACTCTCTAACAGCTTAATGCCTTTTTTATTTTGTGGTGCGCAAAAATGCTCACAGGACTCAAGGTGGGTGCAGAGTACAGTGGGACAATCCCCTCCCTTGCCTGGCTAGTGATGCTGTGCCTGGTGCCTCCCAGGACACGCTTGGACCTCCTGGCTGCCTGGGCACTGCTGACTCATATTCAAGTTGCCATCAACCAGGATGCCCTTTTATTTTACTATGGAAATCACAGCACCTGTCAATTACAGCAGATTTGGAAGGGAGACTGCACAGTAGTTTGTAACATCTACCTGGAGAGATGTTTTCCCAGAGCAGTGTTTTCCTGTAAGAGATCACAGATACTCCATCTTTTTGAGTAACAGTGATAGAATGGAGATCCAACGACAGGCTGAATTAACGCAGTGCTCACCAGCAATTTGTATGGTCTGGGAGGTTGCCAGAGAGACCACTAGTCCAGTGTAGGATGCTGGCTGTGGTTGCCAGTGTGTGAAGTGACAAGTAATAGGTGATTTTCTTAGATATCTCTCTTACAGCTGGGTGCAGTGAGATGGAGACCAGCCTCAAAGGGAATTTGATTTGGATCATCATAATTAGTAATGCTGTTGTGCTGTCAGGGTACTCTTCATGTAAATCATGGGAAGAAAACCAGTTATTACATTTTTCAATTTCTTTCCAGCAGTTTTTCTTTGTAATTACACAAAAGATGACTCCTGAATGCAAGGGAATGGGCAACATTATTTCTGGTGTGTTTCGGATTACAAAATATCTGTTTGAATTATACTGAAGGAATGTGTGTGTTTGTTGCTATAAAGAGTTGATTAAATAATGTTCTTGGGGATAAGAAGAGTATGGGATTTTATAGTTCAAGAAAACAGTTGTAAGAAAAGCCTCTGCAGTAAAGAGTGGGGGAGGAACAGAAGAATAAAAATATCTTTCTGGGTCATAAATATCCTCCATTATCACCTATGCAGTGTGCCCCACGTCCTTCTTCCTTCCTTCTCTCCCTTTCCTAGAAAAATGACTTGTTTCAGTCCTTCTTTTTTTTTCAATTTTAGGATTGAGGGATTAGGGCCACGCAGTCCTATATTTACTCATTCCCTTGTTTTCCTACCAGCACGCCTCGCTGTGAGGCAAATCCCCCCCTAACAAACCCTTCTGTGAAGCTCTGTCAGTGACTGCCAGTCTAAGAAAGAAGAAGATGACGAAAATCTCCTTTCCAATAATACGTGCAAACAAGAAAACAAAGCCACTCAAGGCTGTTTTGAGATTGAACTCTTGGAGCTACTTTATGTAAAATTTCTTGTTTAGTGTGTTTGGAAATGAGTGTCCCAGTCCTTCAGGGTATGAAGCATATTTTCTTTGGACTATTCATAAAGTAAGCTGTATAAAATATATTCCCTTTCTTTAGAAGTTGGAATATAATGTGATAACTACTTGTATCTATCTACATCTATCTCTCTGCCTGAAAGCCCAATAAATGTAACAGTTATCATACCTACCTCCTGGTTACAAATAAACCTTGACACTGAAAAATATCACTGCCTCCTCTCAGAGAGCATCCTCAGCCTTTCTGTGGTCTAATCTGCAAGTTTCTAGGACAAGGAATTTTCTGATCCTGTGAAAATTCATGAGGGAAAGTGTTTTTCCAGGCTCATTAGGAATACAAAATAAAAGGAGAATATTCAATATTTCTGGGAATCACAACAAAAGAAACCCCACCCTATTGGTTCATATGAGTGAAAGCGTTTTCCTGGTTACTTTAAAAAAATCATTTGGATTTATATTGTTTTTTTCTTTCCCTTATGAGTTTTCTGAAGTGACAATTTAAGCTTGCTATTTAGCAAGAAAAAAATCTTTATAAATAATTCAGTTGGGATATTTTGACAATTTCAAATATTCCCTGTTCTTTTTACCAAGCAGAAAATTGGCTACTGACAACTCTTTCTCAGGAGATACTACTTTTAAGAAAACAACACTTCTCATGTTGAAAAAATGCTGAAGGATTCTACTCTGTAAAGCAGGCCCTCCTAGCCTTATCAGCCCACCCATTCCCCTGGAGAAATATATCCACTATATCTTGCTGCTGCTTTCCATGGAGCAATCTAAAGAGGAAGGTGAGCCACTTACTGGATTAGG
>NW_008236767.1:7139080-7180133 GCF_000691975.1 Corvus brachyrhynchos
GGAAGGCTGTGGATGTACACATGGACTTTAGTAAACTTTTGGCACTGTCTCTCTCAGCATTCTTCTGGACAGACAGGCTGCCCATGAGCTGGACAGGGTGCACTGTTCACTGGACAAAAAACTGACTGGACGTCCAGGCCCAGGGAGTGGTGATGTATGGAGCCAGATCCAGCTGGCAGTCTATCCCAAGTGGTGTCCCCCAGGGCTCAGTGCCTGTTTAATATCATTATCAGTGATTTAGTAAGGGGGATTGGGGGTACCCTCAGTTGGTTCGTGACAAGTTGGGCAGGAGCGTTGATCTGCTGGAGGGCAGGAAGGCTCTGCAGAGGCATCTGGACAGGCTGGAGTGATGGGCCAAGGCCAACTGTATGAGGTTCAGCAAGCAAACAAGTGCCAGGCCCTGAACTTGGGTCACAACAACCCCATGTAGCACTTACAGGCTGGGGGAAGTGTTTGTTCTTTTGTTTGGTTCTGTCATCTGCTGGCAGAATTAGGTCAAACAGTTCCACTGATGGCCTGTAAGCTCCCATCTGCTGATGTCCTCAAACACGTTTTGTCAAACTTTGTATTTTGTGAGACACAGTGGCTCAGGAAAGATACTTTAACTCTTGGTCAGTCTCCTTGCATGTTTGCTTATTTGCTCAAAAGAGCCAGGCGCTGGATCCACAGGGAAGTGCCCAGAAAGGACCAGGGACCTGACCTGTTCAGGTGTTTCATATCCCCATTCACACTATACAAAGAGAAATGAGCTTAAAAGACCCTATTTCTAGTCTAGCTCTCAGGTAATTATATTCTGTCTCTGGACTGTTCTAGAAAAAGTACCTTTACGAGCATTTCAAAAATATCCATTAAAAAAGATGAATTTTCAGACTTTTCTCAGAATTTCTGAATTTTCAGGTGTATTTCAGGCATGATTGTGGTTCTTGGATCTTGCAAAGGGATGCACTTAGAGTAAAACCTGAGTCAACTGACAAAACTCTAGGCAAGGTGCTAAGCCACTAGAATGTGTTTACTCTGCTATCTGTGTACCAATCTGTTTGCAATCTCCTCTTACTAAGCACACTGTCTCCATGAGACAATTAGTCGAACAGAACATTGATAATTAAATTGTTCATTGAATCTGTCCTGGATTTTAATTTGTTTTTGAAGTTTAGCATTTAAATCCTATTTTTAACAAAAGTAAATGCAGAGAAACACAGCAAAATATCCAGTGATTTATTTTAGCATAAATAGGCATGTATGCTATCATTAGCAGCTTTTCAGAAATTTCCAACTGAGCCAAAATAATGAATAGTTGTTTAACATACTTGCTCTGGTTGTCTGGCTTATGAGGTTTCCCACAGAAGCAGACTTTATAACACTGTTAACAGCAAGTGTTGGTGGAACCCTTGTCCATTGATGCAGTAAGCAGACCTTCAGGTCTGTTGTGTACCTAGTGACTTCTAGGAAAGTCATTAAAAACTCATATGATCCTTAAGCATGTACCACATACTGTATGAATCGGGACATAGTTCTTGAGGTCTAAGATGTATTTTTCTAATATTGAAAAATTGTGTTGCTGTAACACATTGCTCTTTATTTATTCATCTATATTATAGGACTACCTAAATTATGGAAACTGCTTTTGTAGACCTATCCAATAAAATGCAGTCCTTGCCACAAAGTCTGCAGTTTCAACAAACCACGTAGAAGAGAAAGGAAAATTACAGTAAAAAATGGCATTGTCTTTTCTTTTTTTTTTTTTGCCAAGGAACTGAGACATAGGCATCAATTGAGAAAAGTATTTAAATTCAGGCTTGAAATAGTACCTACTTGAATAATTCTTGAGATTTTAAATTTGTCTGCATGGGGTAATAGACCAGCAAAAAACAAGATTGTACTGGACTTTGAATTCTGAGAGTTATAAACGTTTCTGAGTTAATGCATCATTAAAACATAGCATTGCTTATGACTGAATCTCTTTATACGGCCCTTGTCCTGGCACTGAGCAACTTTCCAGAAATTGACTTTGCAAATGTAACGTTTTTTTAATAAGCTTCTTGTTGGGGTCCCTCCCCCGCCGTGTAGCCCTGGGAGAGGGGCCCTGAGGGCACGGACACGGGGCTTCCCTGCCCCTGCTCAGCCTCGTTCCCATTGGTTGGTTTGTGTTCCCTGCGCGGGCAGAAGGACCCTTGGTCCCGTGACTGGAACAGTTCCTCGGCAGAGCTCCGGCCATGCGGCTGGAGAAATAAACATCTCTGAAACATCTAGCAAGAATCTGTCTGTCCGTATATATTTCCTTTCCACGGGACTCCTGGTTTGATATATGCATGTTGCAGGATCCCCACTGCAACAAACCAACACAATCCTTATTGGGCTGATACCCAGTTACTGCTTGATGCTCTACCTGAATCAGAAAAGCAATTAGTTATAAAGACACCTGTGAATATGGCTGAAGATGATTGCAGGATAACACAGGAGGATGTTAAAAAGGTACTTCCTCTTCAGGATCCAGAGTGGGGCCCTAATGAGCCAGATGAAATGGCACAGTTAAAAAGGTACTGGGGATTCATAATAAAAGGGCTAGAAAGAGCAATCCCTAAAGCCATAGACTGCTCAGCCCCGTATGCTATGAAGCTGGGTCCCTCTCAAACACCTTCTGAATTTTTAGACAACTTGCGAGATGCGATGCGTTGCCATGCCACCTCGGATCCTGGACCGGAAGAAGGAGTGCAGCAATTGGTAAATTTATTTTTAGGACAATCCACAGGAGACATCCGGCAGAAGCTTCAGAAGATGCAAGGTCCAACAACCCGGAATCTAGAGACTTTGCTTAGTGTGGCACGGAGCATTTATAGCAATTGGGGAGAGGGAATGCAAAAATTAATAAGGGTGGTAAAAGAAGAAAAAATAAAGGAAGACGTGGGCAAGGTCCACCAAGACAAGGACCACCCCGACTAGGAAGGGACCAGTGTGCCTTGTACAAAACCTGGGCATTGGAAAAACCAGTGCCCAGAAAAGAGAAAGGGTGATGGAAAAGAAATACGACCAGAGAGGTGCGGGGGTGGTTGCTCATATCCAAGACTGGGCGCTACCCTAGGGGACCCTCTGGTTATAGTTAAACTAGGGAACGAAGAAAAGAAAGTGGAATTTTTAGTAGATACAGAAGCAACATACTCAGTGTTGAATAAAGCTTTGATACCCATATCAAGGGGTTATTTTGTAGTGACAGGGTCAACTGGCCAATCTGGAAAGGCATACTTTTGTAAACCACTGAAATATAAATTGAGAAAACAGTGGGGAATTCACCAATTTTTATATATGCCTAACGCTCCATCTGCACTTTTGGGCAGAGATCTGCTAGAGCAGCTGGAGGCAAAAATAATATTTAAAAATGGGGAAATCAGTTTGGAAGTAAAAGACCAACAATATCTAGAGTTGCTGAGCCTAATGCTAATAACCAAAGAAACGGAAATAGCGAATGAAGAAGAAATGATTAAGAAGATAATGGATCAAGTATTCCCTGGAGTGTGAGCCTCTGGTACCCCAGGGAGGGCAAAGAATGCCCTGCCAATTCAAATCAAGCTTAAAGAAGGGAAACGGCCTGTAAGGGCCAAGCAATTTCCCTTGAAAAGGGAAGACAGAGAAGGGATCAGGCCAATTATTGAGAACTTTTTGCAAATTGGATTGTTAAGGGAGTGTCAATCTGATTTTAAGACTCCAACTTTACCCGTGAAGAAACCTGATGGGTCATACAGGTTAGTACAAGATTTGAGAGCAGTCAATAAAGTGACGGAGGATTTATACCCAGTGGTTGCTAACCTTACACCTCATGAACTCGTTTAACACCTGAACTAACCTGGTTTACCGTTTTAGATTTGAAGGATGCTTTCTTTTGCCTCCCCTTGGTCCGGTGACTGGAACAGTTCCTGGGCAGAGCTCCGGCCATGCGGCTGGAGAAATAAACATCTCTGAAACATCTAGCAAGAATCCGTCTGTCCATATATATTTCCTTTCCACGGGACTCCTGGTTTGATATATGCATGTTGCAGTATCCCCACTGCAACAGCTTCTCATATGTAACCTAATACTGAAATAAAATTTTAAAAAATTGTTAATACTGGCAATACAGTCTTTATAATTGGTTATCTTGTCCTTCATTTACTTAACAAGGCATTTACTTGTTTATATTAAAAAGCTGCATCATGGCAGAAGACAGTATGAAATGTGAACCCCCAGAAAAATGAAGATTTTTTCCCACTGGCCTCACAGACACCAGGCTTCCCACAACAGAGTTTGAGATTCAAGAATGACACAAAAGTATCAAAATCAGAGATATGTCTGACTTTGAAAAATCTCATCTCTGCTAAATAAAACAAACAAACTAACTAACTAAACAGAGGAGGGAGCAGAGAAGTCTTATATTTGAAAAAAATTTTTCCCTAGAAGTATCGTAAAACAAGAAACTTTGATTGTTAATGTGGCTGAATTTTAATTGTAGATCTCATCTTTATTCTTGAGTTGAAACTCATACATAAAATGGATAAATACACAAAAAATTATTTTTACATTTCATTATAATTAATTTCAGTTGACTTTAATATTAATTCTTCCACATTTCCCGCATAACTGTACTCATCCTATATCCTGGTTCATAACCACAGTTCCAGGCAGATAAATAACACTAGTTAGTTCTATCCATTTCTAATGTTTAGATGAGACTTTCTCTGACAGAGCACTCGTACTTTGTGTAGCCAACAGGGGAAACAACAAGAGCCAACACTTATTTAAGAAACTCACTTAGTTTCCTTCTTTATCAAAATATTCTGAGTTCTCTTTCTGTTCTAATGTGGTATTATGATGCATATCCTTGTGGATTGGGCAAGACAAAGGTGTACAGCTACTGGCTTCCCCACCTCAATGAACAGCAGGAATCCTTGAAGTCAGGCCAACACAGTGCCAAGGCCATTTTGCAGGAATAATAACTGCACAAAATAATATGTGACAATATCTAACCAGAAGATATAAGAACCAATCAAAGATTTAAGGTCTCCTAAGAGAGGTTACTGTGCTCAGAAAATCTGTATTCCAGTGAGTGGAATAGTAGAGGAGTCAAACCATCTGAGATCAAGCCTCTCTTCTCCTATAATATGTAATCAGGTTTTTAAAATCATTTGGAGATGCAAATAGCTGGAATTTTTGCTTAAAAATTTTCTAAATATGCAAACCCCTGGGATCTTATTTAGCGCTGTTGGAAAAACAGTTCTGTTTTTATCAGACTGGATTTTACTAACTTCAGTATTCTTTCAGGGTCTGAGCACTTTTTTTGCTGTAAATAGATCAATTGACCACATTTAGAAAAAATCTTCAAAGTAGAATTTCAGACCCTGTTTGTTTGTATAGGACTTCATGACCACAGTTTTGCAAAAGACAAATAAACAAAAATATAAGCAATTTAAAGAAATATTTTTAAATTTTAAAAAGATATTGAGTGGTTTTCATCTTGGTACTGAATAACTTAGAAAAGATGAAAACAGTAATAAGTGACTTGGAGAGGCAGTGAAATGTCCTCCTTGAACCCATGGAGAAGATTGGGCCAACTGGGAAATTCTGAATGATTAGAATTGAATAAAATGAAATGAAATGAAATGAAATGAAATGAATAAAATAAAATAAAATAAAATAAAATAAAATAAAATAAGTAAGACGACATAAAATGAAGTTCCTCCTTCTGGTTGCTTACTTTTGAATATGGTGGTTTATAAGTTCTAGTGTCTTAGGTTGGCAAACTGGATTATAAGGACATAATGTAGAGATGTAGGCCAATGGGAAGAGGATAGTAGCATTTTACATTAAATCCTGAGTGCTGTGAATCATTCTTATGGAGCTGCAATATTTGGACTACATGGCCTTTAAATATGTCTTCCAATCCAAAGTATTCTATGATTCTATGTTATTTTTGAGGTGAAGCTTCTCCAGGCTTTCCCCCAGTTAGTATCTGATAAACAGATAAAAGCTTCCCTCTTCCTTGTCTGAGTGGGATAGGGTCTCACAAACTCTGAGTTATAGTTTTCCACAATAACTTTTCACCTCCCACAGGGTTTTTTTTTATTTTATTGTGAAAGAAAATTGTTTCTAAGTATCATTTTTCTTTGAAATGGGAGTTTATCTCCAACATTTAGATTGGCAAAAGCATTTAGAGAATCATGTAATTGTTGTCAAGCTCAATTTTCATTTCTTTTAAGTGTATTCTTCTTATTCCCCTGTTCTTCCACATATTTTAATACATAAATAACATCCTATTGAAATTCTTTTTATCCAACTCTTCTGTTTGCCTCCTGCTGCATATAGAAATCTTAGAAAAAGCCTATGGAGTGGAATATGGCTTTATCTCTATACCATTTTTAGTACAATAAACAGCAGGAGTTGGGAAGAGATCAGCAACAAACAGAAGTTTTAAAAGAGAGGGAGAGTTAAACATGTCACTTAAATAGAACTTTTACTCTCCAGTGCCTTAATGAAGAGGCTCTTTAAGTGCATTACTTTAATTTACTGTGAGCAAATGGCTTTAAAGCTGAAGTCAGATAGTTCTGCCTTCAAACAAATAGCATAGAAGTGTTTGCAAAATCATTAGCAGTTTGGGAGACAGCTGATCCTTCTCCAGGTTAAATAATTTAGGATCATTGTGGGAAAAGTCCTAAGCACAGTTTAAGAAACAGCTTATGCTACAAGGGGTGGGTGACAAAGGAGGAGGTTGTGGGAAGAGAAAGAAGCCATGACCATGATAGGGAGAGGCTTGGGTAAGGAGATAGGACTTACATGCAAAATGTTTAAAAGTGATAATTTTTTGGGCCATTTGTTGCTAATCAAAGCTCCTGTGATGACCATCCCCCTTTTACTTACATCCCCCCCATCTTACTCTTTTATTCTGCAATGATTTGCTCCTTAGATAGTGCTGGTATTTTAACTTCTCTGTGTCTACAGAGTGTGTAGAACTTTAGGTTATGAAAATATCTGGAAGCAAATGTGTACCAAAGTGTTTCCTCAGTAACAGTGCTTATCCAGACTGCAGACAGCTGGCAAAAAAAAAACCAACCAGAAACAACCAGCCCAATCCAACATAATCTATGGAAAGAAAGATCAAGATCTTTAAAATGATGGTTTAAGTCTGAAGTGACCTCAGTTGCTTCCTGGAGGTATCCACCTCACTCCGTTTTTCTAGTAGAAGCCTAGAGGTAGGAAAATACTAATTTCAGTGCTCAATTTCAGTGCTTCAGTGTGTATAATTCAATTGGATGAGAACAGACTTTTGAGTGTCTCAGAGGCAGAAGAAATGTCCAGAATCATTTCAGAAATGTTTTGTCTTCTCGAAACAGCCAGGGACCGGCAATAGTCACAGCAATTTGCACCCATGTCATTCAGAGGTTGCATGGCCAACTGATTATTACTACAGTATTTCTCTATTGTGTTCTATGTTGCAAATTTTGCTATCAGAAATGTTCATGCCCATTTTCTTCTCTTTCTTCTCATCTGCTATTCCTTTTGTCCTTTTCCTCAGTGTAACTGCTTGGAAGCTTTCTACAGAAACTGGAGAAATATTGAAGTGCTCACTTTTTCCCACAGAAGCATGAGAATAGAAGATGTCACAGACATCCTGGATTACTGGGATAGAGCAAAGGGTATATGATCACTGAAAATTGCTCCCTAGATGCCCTTGGCATACTTACATGGTCTACTGGCACACAGCACAAGTAATCTCCAAATATATGTATAGCAGCAACAGGAAAAACCGTCACTGAAATAAATGTGACTCATGCAGTACTACTAAAAGGCTGATTTCCCTGTCCTGTATGATATCCATTTGTTCTTTCTTTGTTGTTTTATATAATTTCAAAAGAAAATAATTTAGACTTTGCAATATGTGTGTTGTCCTAGGTAACCTTTGATAGTGAAAAACACATCAAATCATAACAAAGCTTTCATGCTACGTAAAAGAGTTTAGAGATATATCCTTTGCAAAACCAGTAATGGAAAATTTAAAACCTTCTTATAAAAATATGCAGCAAGCAGTTTTATTAATTTGGGGTCTTTTAAAAAAACAGTTCAACTAAATCTCTTCAAATTCAGGGGTTTTAACATTGCAAAAATGTGCGTATTTCATAACTGATAGATCTGATCAAGTATTCAGGGGGTTTAGGATCACAAAAGGGAACAGACTGCATTTAATCCCAATGCAGAAGACTTTCTGTGGGTTGTGCATTAAATGCATTTCGTTTTCCATGATAGAAAGACAAAGGGAAAAAAAAATCCAGAAACCTTAACAGGACAAAGTGCCTGGAAAATACACTGACAACAAGCATTGGTATGCATGATTTTATAGAGGCTACCAGACAGAAAGCACGGAAAGTTTCTGTAAGTTGGAAGAAGAAATTTGAGCTGGGATCCCTGAAAATTAAATACCATGGCCATTTAAATCCAAAGTAGAGTGAGAGGCAGACTAAGACGCAATAGTTTCCTTGAGTTCTTTCTTACTCTTGCATGGCTTAATATCCTCCAGAATGTTATTCAGGATATATCCACATGAGAGCAAGGGAAATAATAGTCAATTGGGAAAGTGGCAAGATAAAATGCATAAGACAGAAAATTGCTCTAAAATGTTCCTCAGAAAATGATTTTTAATATCAAAAGACATTTTCAATCAATATTTTAATTCGTTTTTCTTCTGTATCTTGGGCAATTGGGATGAGGGTTTTAAGACTTGCACATCTGTTTTAAAAATCATCCAAATATTGTTTGGAGGAAAATTCTCCTAGGTACAGAGGGTCATCACAAGGTCTTTCTATCATTCATGCCAACATCCACTCTTCATCTGTTTTAAGTGGTGAAGGAAAAGACAGGTAGGAAGAAGAATTTCATTCAGGAAAATGATAGCAAAGCATCTACTAAGGCCTTGAAACACATTGCAACATATTAGTTCCTTCTTTCTGATGTACTTGGCTTGTATATTTTTCCAAATAAATTATTATAGATGACATCAGCAATGCTTTGCTCAATAATACTGTGCTCAATACCAACAGAGAACTTCACCTATAACATTTTAGGATTTCTATTCACACTTAATTGTGATTTTTTTTTTTCTCCTACAATGTTCCTAGCGAGATAGCACACAGTGGCAACAATTAATTAGTCTTTAAATTAAGGGACAATAAGTGGTTCCGTATATCAGCATTTTGTGGGACAAGAGGCTTCAGGTATAATTAAAAGAAGGAACAGGTGGGAACTTAAATTACAGATGAAATTCTGTCTAAAAAGAAATTCCATCATAAGCTCTTCAGCAACGCTATCTTACTCGATTACTGCGACTCAGGTACCCACCATTACTCACATACCCACCATAAGCAGATGTGTCCTGCATTTAGATAGAGCAAGGTGCTGGCACACGGCCAGGAGATTAAAATGCCTCAAGGTGTATCAGTTGTCAGCATGGCGACTGAGTCTGAGGGATCACTTACTGCCCTGGACAAACAGCATCTCTCCTTCAGTGTTATGTAGGTGGGGGATATTCTGCAAAACAACAGCAACGTTTCTGACGGGCTCTCACAGGCAAGGATGGAGGCTTACACAGTGGGAGCAACTCAGAGCAGCCTGCAGACTTCGTAATTTATTATCACCATTTTGGTGTGGATACACTTTTTTTTCAGCGCTTTGTGTTGTTCTTTCAGGAACCTTCATTTCCTCTGTTTGAAGAAGGGTACTGCTTCCTGAGACTCAGTGCTTTCGATTCCTTCCCTTTTCAAGGGAAGCTGGGAGCGATAATCCCATATTCCATAATGCGATTCCATTCAAAAGCAGCAATGGCTTAGACACCCAGCAAAAGGAATTGTTTCATCTCTACTACAAAACTGACAATCAGCACCAAAACCTGAGGGGCAGAGGGGCAGAGGGTTATCCCATTCCCCGGCACCCAGGTCATTCTTGGGAAGTCTCTTGCAGCTTCTTTGGTAGGTGATCAATCCAATTTACTATCTTTGCACTCTGGAACTCTTAAAGCTTACAGAATGTCGCTGAATTTTCAATTAAGTGCAAAAAATAAAGTGGCAAAGCTGAAATTTCTGTTTCTGTGTTTATATTTCCTTCTGTTTATTCATGTTAGTGCAATTCATACATTGTCTGGAAAACCAGGAAAAGGCCCTCTCACCATTTGACATCTCCAAGGACATGCCTTACAAGAGGCTATCTAAAGAAGGATAGGCAATATGTGCTGAATTTTCTGCCATGTCAGAAAACAGAGGCAGACCCTTAAAGGTTGTATTAATGTTCATTACAATTAGTGGAAATTTTATGTATATTCCAAACAGAAGATCTGGGAATCTCCAACATAATCCCAATTCATAAGAAGATTAACAACGAGGCAAGTCTCAAGCATATGTCTTTCCAGATGCATTTTTTTTTCATTCTTTCTTTATTTTCTTCAAACTTCAAAATTGGCGGATGGGTGATAGCTAGCATTTGTACCTATCATTTGATACAAATAAGACTTGAGAATGTAATTAAGCTCAAAAAGAAAGACTGTTCTGAGATCTGAAAAGTGACCAAAAAACCAATAAATACAAAGTAATGATAAATGGAATGCACTGAGTTGAAGAAATTCTAGCAAGGGACAAGCTGGATTGATGATCACTGCAAGTTATTTATAATTTTTGTTAAGTCATTAGTAGTCAGGTCTATTAGTGAAATTCAAAGACTGGAAGAAGTTTAAACACCTCAGAGGCCAAGGAGAAATTTATGAAAAGCACTGTGTTCTGTAACTGTATAAACAAAAAAAGAGAAAAATTAAATTTGGCATGATGTATAATAACATTTGGCAGACACAATGCAAGAATGTTCATTTGATGAAGGAGACAAACCTGGGAAGTAATAATGGCAGAATAAACACCAGAGATTAGCTGTGGACAGCAAAGTATTCATCAGTTTGCAATGTGTAACAGCTGCCAGAAAAAGGGCAGTGTGATTTTAGGCTGCATGCACAAAGACATCATATGGTCGAGGAGGCAAGTAACAGTATCTCTGCAGCTTCTATGTCGTGCCAGTTAGACTCCTGCATGGTGGTGGGTTCTTTTGGCTGCACATTATCAAAAAACGATACCGTAAATCTGGAAAGAGCTTTGAAGGACAGCAGCAGAAATGGTGAGTTGGCTGGAGGGAAGGGCATCTTTGGGGAGAGAAGCTTATTTAAAGAGATGCCACCATCCTGAAAACCACTTAGTTTCAAATAAAGAATTAAAGTACCTTAAACTATTCTTTCTGTTTCCCTTGACTCACCCTACCAATTAGACTTTTTTAATTAATTCATTTGGGGGGATTTTTTTAGAATTTTTTTTAGAATATATATTTAGTATTAACAAAAACACAAAGTAAAAGGACATTCAGGCAAAAAGTTTCTGTTAAGCTGACTGTGTCTTCTAGTGCATATAGTTTAATTAAATCATAAATAAAAAGAAAATTGAGCTACAAGTGTTTGATCTTCAACAGCAAGACTTAAACCAAAATTATTTAATTTCAAGGAAGCATAATTAAGGAAAGTAATATGAAATTGAGAGAAGGGAATTATATTTGAACACCGGGATCCCATTCTCAGTGCAAAACTTTTTATATAAAAAAGTGCTCCAGTCTCAGAATCAGATAAAACTGAACTGAAGAAATTATATGAAATATGCTGTTAGGATTGGTCCTGTAGTCTCAACAAAGTTAGCAGGTCTTAAAACCTCTCTGAGTTTGTCTACATTTATGAATCTCAGATAATGCATATCATTTGTCTACTTTTATAGTGGATCTTCTCAGAGACCAGACTTCCTTCTCATCCTCTCTTACCCACACATGCAGGTTGTTACATATTTAACATCTACAGAAAAGTTCTCCAAGCAACATAGCAAATGTAAACATATGTTATCCATTAACTGTAATGAGGTGTATATATTTAAATTCTTACTTGGCTTGAGATGGATAGATATTTATTAACTTTTTTTCCCCCAAGCATAAGTTAAAATTTGAAAACCTCTAGTTTATCAAAAGCAGAAGCAGGCAGGAGAATTTAGTAGTGTTCTATCAACTTTTTTTGTTCTATTTGACTTTTTTTGGTACTTTTGCTTTATTTTATTTTATTTTCCAAAGAGATAACCAAGATTGAAGAGTGACTGATAACTGTGGGTCATAGTTGACTCAAACACTGAAGAAAAAGTTTAGAACCTGTGAAAAGTTCTCTAAACTGGAAACATATTCATTTTCATTGAGGAAATACAATATGCACATTTGCCTCTACATATTATGGGATGAGCAGAGCCAGGTCCAAGTGATGCAGGAGCTGTGCTCCTTAACACAAGAGTCTTGGGGAGCAGCATAACTGAAACTGATGCCATCAGTCAGCAGTGTCTTGGTATTATGGCAACAGTCTCCCATTTTGGTCCCCAAATCCACATTACCACCTCAAAGCAGCTCATAATCATTCATATCCTTTCTGCATCTTCCTGTCCCATTATCCACCTGTTTAACCACAACATTTCAAGAGTCCCTCCCTTTCTCTCTCTGGGTTTTGTTCTCTACTGAAGGTCTCAGTGCTGAGCAAATGCATAAGGCAGCTGGCCAAACTGGGTGGTAGAAAAAGCTGCAGTCCTAGCCATTCTTTTAGTTATGGATAGAAATCTGGGGTAACTTCAGTGAAGAACAATAATTTTTTGTAGATGCTATTCAGATTTTAAATCTATTTATTCCTCAGAATATGTACATAATTATTTTTTAAGATGGATATTGACTGTTACTAAGCTTTGGGAGAAAAAGATATGGAAAAATAAAACCAGATATTTAACTATTTCTTTTGCAAACAATTTTTAAAATTCCCATTGAAATTATATTGCTCCTTAAGGGTTATTGTTTCAGATTTAGAAAGTCAGTCTTTATAAAAAAGTGGGGCTGTTTCTGTTTCAGAGGTAAATCTCAATGCTTCCTCTACTAATCAATGCCTTCTGATATCTCCATACCATAGGAGGGAACAGTGTGAAGATGTTATTTATCCTCTGTCTTCCTAGACACACTTCAGACATACTGCATAAAATAGCACATGCACACAATAGTTTGCGTGTATATGTACTTATACACATCTATAAAAAACGTGCACACATTATCTTACTTTTTTGGCATTATCTCCTGCCTATGGTACAGGTTCAGTAAATAAAGTATTATTTAATCTGCATTGACAATTTCTTTGACGTCAAGTAAATAAATGTTCCTAAATTATTTAAATCATTAATATGATTTTTCTAGCTAAGTATCTACTGGTATTATGAAGCATTTCCTGTGAGCTGCTTGTTTTGCACAGCTCAGGTAAAAGGAGTTGGCAGCATGGTGTCAAGAATAAACTTTAAAAGGACTCTCTAAAAGTAATGCTTGGAAGGTATTCATTTGACCTTCAGTGACAGAGCTTATGCCTTGCAAATTGATTAATACAGATACAATATCAAATCATTTTTCATACAATTTTTTAATGTTTGTTAAATGCTGGAGCAGTATGTAAACAGAGTATTTGGCATTTTTATTAGGCTGCGGAACTCAGTCATTTCCTTTGCAACAACATCTCATAAACTATTTTGACAGTCTAATAAACTATAAAAAGCTGTGGTAAAAACTGGCTCTGAATGTTATAACTGTACAAAATGGAAAGAGCAAGAGAAAACATCTATCACTGAGATTATTATCACTGTTGCCATGGCAACCTGGTTGCAATGGCAATATCTCCATGGTTCTGCTGTTTGTTATCATCTTTCTTGATTTTACATCATTGAAATTGTAGTAATTACACTCTGCCTGATGAAAAATGCATGCTGTCATGGCAACTAAGTCAAATATTCTTAATCATTTCACCTCTTCAATCTAAAATGTAATTGTTTGTCAGTAAAATAGGTTATACGGAAGGCTTCTATGGACTTATGACTGCCTTAAGTGTTTTGCAAAAATTGTGCTTTTAGGCTCAAGACCTTAAGCTAAACTAATAGTCTACAATGGTAAACAATGACTCATTAGAGAAAGTAATCAGTTCTTATTAATTGTAGCGTAACTGTTCTAATGTAATAGAATAATGAAATATACAACATATTACTTGAAATCAAATGTACTGGAGAATAGTGACAATATTGCTAAAATCTTGAAGTAAATTTTATGTGATTCAGATGCTGTATTCATTTCCTTTGAGCTCGCTTGCCCCTTTCGTATTATGAGGATCCACCTAAAACTTAAAATACTTTTATTTTGTAGTACATGGTGACTGCTCCCTCACCTCCACGAATACTTTTTTTCTGTAAATTCAAGGCTGGATATTTAAAACACTGAAGACAATCTAAGGGAAAACAGAAATTAACATACCAAAATTTTGACCATTATATTAAAATTCACATCTCTTCCTTTCCCCTCTGGTCATGTACTGTGCATCTTTTCAAACTAACTGTAAACCAAACTTTCAAAGGAACCTCTGTCTGACCTGATAATTGAGCTAGCCATGTTGGTTCTGCAGTCACTACAAACATTATTTTTTGAGATACCAATTGCAGATACCAGTGATCAAATTCATAAGTTTTGTTTTCCAGATTATGCCCTCATCTCACTTTTGCTCTTCTGACTATCACTTAAGCTGCAGCTAATTGTTATGTCACTAAACTATGGTGATTAATTGAAGGGTCAAACTTGCTCAGGATTTTTTTTGGTTTTTAATTGGACATGTTTGCCTATTCTTGAGTACATCTGATAAACTTGTTCTTGTCACTTTGCAATGAACTGAGCTCTACTGACACTTACTCATCACCTGGTTCTGTGCATGAGCTCTGCTTTGTGTTTTTTTCAAGTCTTTTACTATTTTCATGCACAAGCAGATGGTTCTAGTTAAGTTGAGGCACAGTGTCAAAGTTTCTGCTTCAAGCACAATTGCTTGTCCTATTGATATTTTGTATACATTGAGATTTTTTGCCATCTGGGGAAAATGGAAGAACATTTCCTCAATGCTCTGAATCAACTAGGGATTTGTTTTGTTTTCTTTTGTGCCAGGAATAATAGTGTGCACCCAGGCACCCAGCCCTGACTTATTTCTTCTTGAGTAAGTTCTTCATTTAAATACCTCACAAATATTAATGAACTCTTCAGAACACTTCTGCAAGAGAAGGAATCATTGCTAGTATGAAAATGAGACATGGAGAAATAAGGAGCCACACAAGAGGCTATGAGATACCCTGCAATTAAACCCAGAGTTTCGTTAATATCTTACCTAAATGATCATTCTTGTTTGAAGGCCAAACCATGAACTGTTCACCCAAGCAATATTCTCATTGAAATGACTGGGACCTTTTCTCGTAGATGAATCCTCTTGTAGCACCATGGTGACTCTGTTATGTGTGGAATTAAGGGAAATTTAGGGAAACTGTGATAAAATGACATGCCTACTGCGAATGTGCTGAGCCACTGGCAATTGTTCCCCAGCAGGGAGTAGGATTTCTGCCACAAAGTTACTCAAAGCTGGGTAGAAAATTTGTCCTTTTGTGAGAAACATCCTGCTACTTTTAATTTAGATGCTTCTTTCCCCAGAAGAAATTAAAAGCTACATATGTCCAATTTCCCCAAGAGGGAATCATGCTGTCAAGCCCCATTACCATAGGGAAAAGAAACCAAATTGAAAAAACATTTGAAAACTAGCCACTAAAAACAATAGAAATTTGCCCACTATTCAAATAACTGTAGCAATTTGAAATTGTCCACCAAATGGAAATATCAAGCTTTAAAGAACAAAAGCCACAGGCTACTCAGTCAGTGAAACAGTAAAAATGGGTCAGATCCCAAAGAGCTAAAATATGGCTCAGCATTCACCCTGCATTGAAATTCTGCCCCTATTAAACTTGCTGTCTTATGAGTCATAGGGACAAAGTAAGAGGGCAAAATGCATAATCATTTTCCAGTGAAATATCTTTTTTTTTCTCTTGGCTGTCCTAAGACTTCCATCCTAGACTTGGATAAGGTTCTGTCATTTGCCCCATATTAATTTCTACATCAACTTTCTCAGTGGAACCTCTTCACATTTATTGCCATTGCTAAGCTCCATTAAGTTACAGATTTTGCTCTTTTATTCTTAGGAACCCTAGAGCCATCCCACTTCCTACAGCCATCTGGGGTTTTCAAATGCTTCTAGATAGACATCTTTCCATTGACTTTAATGGGTTTTGCATCAGGCCATAAACTCCTGACTTTGTTTTAAATTTTCATTAACTAGATGTTCACTCAGGGTGCTGCTGCCTGAGGCTCAACACAACAACTCTGCCTGGTGTCCTGTGATGCCTTACAGCTTCTTAGCTCACTTGTTGTGCCACTGACATAACCAGTGTGAATCTGCCACATCTTTCATTAGTGGCCCAGCGTGTAGCTTCCCCACCCACACCACAGCCTGGCTGTGGTCTTCTACTCTGCACACTGCCTGGTGGGTTCTGCAAGACCAAGAACTTCTTGCCTGTGACGTGAGATCGGTTTTGGCCTCAAGGACTGGAAACCCTGGCATAAGGAATGCAAATACGATAATTTAAGTTATGAATTAATAGTAGGCTGAAAATAAAATAGCTGATAAGAGGGGCATTTCTTAAACCTTTGTTCAGCTTTGTCTGAGCCACTGATGGAGTGGGAAACCTAACTTCCACTGCTAAATAATGCAGCAAGTTCCAGGTGAACATGCAATCACTGATAGTAGAAATTTAATCGGAATGAATAAAATCAGTTAATCAATTAATTAATACTTCATATCTGCTTTCTTTTGCTCCCACTGCTGTTATGTATAATTTATCGTAAACAACTTGTCATGACTGTTTCCACAAAAGAAGGTGTGGACTCTGTGCAGAAGAACTTAAGAGTCACATTTCAAGCTTGACCTGGGCTGGATGCAGGACCAAGACAGAAGGGTTAATAGCAGTCCTGTCTCTGTGCCATAGGCCCTATATTACTAACAGATAATGGATTTTTGTTTGCTGACAAGGGAGAGGTTTGTACTATGACAACAAAAAGGTCAGCCTTTCCCATCGAGTGCAACAAAACAGTGTTTGTGAAATTTCATGTGGTTAAGAATTTCCTCATGGTTTTTGAGATTAGAAAATATCTGTGAAGTTTACTGTGCACAATACAAACATGAATGTAATATTGATAGTATAGACAAGCTACAGAGTTTCACATAAGGTCATTCGGTAGGTGACTTTGCTAGCTATCTGTTGGGATTACTTTTATAAGTACCAGGAATATATTCTGTGCTCTAAATAGCATCTTCTGTTAAGCAATAAAACTTTTCACTTGTTCTCCTGAAGACAAGAGGCAAGGAGCTAAGTTTTTCTTCCACAATGAAAATTACGGTTATAAAGCAGATGCACTCTGGCTCCTCATTTTCTGTCCCACCTTTTAGTAAATGTACGTGTCATTTGAAAAAAAAAAAAAAAATTTAAAAAGTAAAAATTGGAAGATACTTTCATAATGTGTAAAGGTTTTATCAGAATAAGCTTTGTAATATCCTGAGTTTTTTGATCAACAGAGCAATGTGACTGCTCAGCCTAAGATAAGTAAATACATGCTGAATGAGAGCATAGAGCATAAAACAAAAGTAGAAAAGAAGAAACCAAATATGTCTCTTTATTTTTGGTATTTATGGAAGCAGACACATTCAGTAAGGCAATCTCCTGCAATGTATTGATAGATGAATTTTTTCTGCCCCTACTTTTCTCTTGCAATTTTTAGTGAATATTATTTCTGCTGTTACTTTCATTCTTACTGATTCTTTGCTGTTTTATTTGTATTTATGCTCAGAAACTGTAAAACAAATATAGAAGTAGTTAGATACTTTGCCACAGAATGTCTTCGTGGTTACTAAGGAGTTGCAGAGGCTGCTGACAACAACTGTTTATTAAGAATAAACCTATGCTACAAAAAGGTCATTTTGGGACTGGAAAATGTACAGATTACAGACAGTTTGTTTAAGAAGAGATCAAAATCAAAAAATAAATAATTCTTTGTCATGATAGAAAGCAATATTAAATATTTCCTTAAATCCATAAGGCAGAAATACTATTAATGTGTAGAAGTATGGGAAAGAATTTACATGTCACTTTTATCTCAGTAGGTCTTTCATTTCGTAATGAGACCTGAGATGTGAAATTCTATTCCTTCTTTCAAAACTTTCCCATAGTAGCCTTAAGGCTGGGTCTAATAATTCTTTTAATAAAAGTGTGCTCTGTAATGTGAATCCAGAACATAAACTTAGTGAAAGGTGCCTGGAGATATCCATCAATTCTTACTTCAGACAATTTAATATTATCTTCTTTAAAGATCTTCAATATCAGCCCAGTGGGTTGGGACAACAGTGTTTCACTGAAGTGATGACAAATTTGCTGCATTGGGAAAGGTTCTGAAAAAGAGGATCAAGTCCATCACATGCATTTTGCAGTGAAAAGTGTCAGTAGACTCTGCTGAGTGACTACATATGGCAGCTCACAAGCAGAAGTTTACATATACAATTTAATTGCAAAATAAAGTGCAGTTCATATCAGCTCACAGCAAATTCGTTCAAATCACAAAAGTCTGAGATAAGTTGTACCAATCCCATTTTAAAACACCTGTAAGGCAGTAGAAAATCTCAAATAGAAAGGCTCAAATACAAATGTGTTGGGGGTTTTTTGCTAACAGCAAGACTAGAACTCTTATGGGATTTTCTTTTTTTGGAACAGAACCTTCCTTGAGGAAGGCTACACAGAGATTTCAGACTATTGTAGATTGTCCTCCTAAGTGCTTGAATTGGTTGGATTTGCTGACTGTCTCTTCTGTCTGGAATTTTAGAAGCCAGCTGAAGGAACTTGGCTAATTAACAATAATGATGGCCCTTCAAGAACTGGAATTATTAGGTAGGCCCAGGTTTTTATGAGATGGGTTCAAAGATAAGTTGCAGTTTCTTGTGCTATCTAAAGAGCGACTTCTCATTAAAAAAAAATAGCTTATTTGAAAAATTAAGGGCCAAGATAATAATTAAAAAACAGGCCCTGAGCTAAGTTCCTAAATCTGACATTTTGCATTATTTTCCCTGTGACTTATTGTGTCAACTACACCACACCTTGAATTTCCCTGAGTTGGGAGAGAAGCAAGGTTGAGGAGATAAAAGGAATTATTTCTTCAGATTGCTCACACCACTGCCCACATTAGTTTTCAAAGAGGGATCAAAACAGTTCAGTGCAGAAGAGAGTCACTGGTTGACCTCAACACCCCATATGGCCTTGCATGCTTGTCAACCCTTCTTTCGCAGCTATGATGTATGTCACAGTACCCTTTTATTTCCGTAAGTATGCATAAGAAGTGTATGACCCATGGAAAATTCGGGTTCTTGTCTCTCCAGGCATGTATTTTACTATGTGTAACTGCTAGACAAAGTACACAGGGTTGTTTTTGTAGTGATGGGTATAAGTCACCTTCACTGTACAGCTGATGGTCCTGGGTGCAAAGGCTGTGTGTTACACTCACACATCTTGGCCCACTGTCTCCTTACCAAGGGTACTTCATTTGGACAGGCACTAGTCCCTTCACTTTCAGAATTATCTCTGTGTCCCTATATAGACTGGTTTCACTTTACCTATTTCTCAAAATAGGGAACTTTGGAAAACAAAACTAAAAATAAAAGAGTTACGTTTTTCTAAACAGAGCAAGTTAGCGAGTCCTTCAGTATTTCCAGTGTTTCAAGACAAGTTGTTTGTCTTTTCCTTTGCATCTTTTGAGATCTGTGAGACTACCTGTAATTAACCAGAATTTAGCAATGGACTTAACACACTAGAACCGATATATGGGCAGGTAGCATACCCTCTGCAAGATTTAAGCTTCTCAAAGGTAATAATAAGACACTGGCAGCAGATAGTTTCAAATTACTTTTCCTTTCTAATTGGTGATTAGATCTAATTAACTTTTAGTTAATATTCAATGATTTCCTTTAACAAATGGAACCCTGATGAGATCACATCTGTTAAGATCACTTGGTTTGTGTCTCCACTTTCTGTGTTATTTCTGTAATTTTAAATTAATTCAGCTACAGTCTAAAAGAAGATCACGTATCAGCTGGAATGAAAGTATGCATTTATCTAAAGTTACCATGAGTCCAGGAAACTGAAACTGTCATTTGAAAAATAGCATTGGTATGTAATCCTCAGGGCTTGGAGAGAAAAACTTGTAGAGATCAAACTGGAAGTTTGAATGTATTGGGCGTTTCTTTGATATCAGCTGGATTCTTTTTGTGAAATAATTTAAGATATTGCTCTGATTCTTGGACCCAACTGATAGAAATTTAAAGAGTCTTGTCCTCAGTTACTAGCTGCAGAGGAAGGAAAAAGACCACTGGATAAGTACTCATTTAAAATAAGCTGAGAATTCTGTCTCAGTGTATATACAGTAAATATATTTTGCTGATTTTTGGTCTTAGAAATTAATGTTAAGGTTTATTTGAGTCTCCCAGAATAAGCAACTGGAGATAGCATATTACATTATATTAATAAGATATGAACAAGCAAATAAGTCTACTTAAGTCTTTCAGGAACTCAGCTGCAAAATTTTATCCTTACATGGACAGTCCAGCTAACAAAAATAGAGCCGTTTGCATGAGCACAGAGCATTTGCCTCAGTAAAGGTTTGCAGGACAGTCATCAGGCACATTTTGTTCCCTCAGCTTTCCAGGCACTGATTTCATTCAATATCTATTTTTGTTTATTGCTATTTTATTTTCTCACATTGCATTAATATGTGTCATGGCTGGATTTTTTTTTTGTTTTTCCTTCTGTTTCTGTCCCACTTTGAGTGTGTTCTGTGCAATCTCTCAGTAAAACAGCCTGCAAGTATATCCTTGGAGACTGTCTCTATTTTAATCCTACTGATTAGGAAGACTTTTCTAACTCAATTTTTCATCAGTTCAGTATTTAATAATTATACAGGTATTCCTCATCTTACATGGATTAAGGTACACTTTGACCAGCAGAATAATACATTTCTATTTGAGGGAAATTCATACCATATAGACCACAAAATCAAAGTTTGGTTATGATTACTTGTTTGGGGTTTTTTTATTTGAACATAAAATTCTATTTCCTTCACAGAAAACAAGAATTTTAAACTTTGTTTGAAGAACCAAAGCAAAACAAAAATGTCAGTGCACAACATTTTTATTGTTAGAATGTGGTGCTAAAGTTCAAGCAAGTAACAAGCAAAATTTACAGTTGTACAAACCTACACAGAGAAGCTGGATGGAAATAGCAGAAATCATTATTCTTTGTATAAAAACCATATATCATAAAAGGCTTTTTTGGCTTAAATATAGGGTTGCTATGTATCAGACCTCTGTCACTTCATTTTTGCATTTCAAGATTTGTTTTTTTCCTGCCTTTTGAATTGAACTTTGGTTGTTTGAATGCAAAAAGCTGGACTTTCATCACAATCAGCAAAGACTATTACTAGCTTCCATCCCATTACCCAATTTGGATCCCAAATTTGACCTTTCCCTTGGTTATGATAGGCCTGGTTCAATTCTCATGTGCCATGGCTCATGCTGTTGTGAGCACACTGACATGGTGGAATCATTTCCAACTTTTATCTATGATAGTGAAATGGGAATAACGGCTGCTCAGTCTGCTGCCAAACTCTTCTGTAATTTAATCTCATTAATTTTCAGAAGTCAAGTAAGACTTGTTTAGGTGGAATCCTTCCAAAGACAACCCCACAAATACTTAGGAAAAGAGTAACTATATGATATTATGTGAGATACATTTTTATCAAAAGAAATAGCAAACCCCCAAACCTAAAACAAAATTTGAATTCCTGTTTTGATATTTAAGAGCACTCTACAGATTCAGTATTTCAGTCTGAAGCAAGGTTCTAGCATTTTAGGCAAACGTGGAATATGATATGAAAATATGGTTGTTAATTAGCCCTAATACTTTGCCTACAACAGGCTTTTGTTAATTATATATGCCTAGGTTAAATATTAATCGTTAGCATTTATAAAGAGCTTTGCATTTTTTGTAAGTACTCAGCAAACATAAACTAATTACATGTCACAATATCCTGTCTAATTAGATGACTGTGTAATTTCCCCACAAGATACATTATTTTTCACTTCCTGTCACTGAACTATTTTTTAGTATTACTTTACATTGCTAAATGGTTTCTTTCTACTCCAGGAATGATTGAACTAGAAGGGAAAAAAAAAAAATCAAGAACCAAGCATAAAAAAAAAAAAAAAAAAAAAAAAAAAAAAAAAAAAAAAAAACTATGAAAGCTGCTTAGAAATTTCATTTTCTCATTGGAAAATTCCAAGATTGTTGTTTACTAATAGGAAAAAGTCTGTCTTGCTGAAGCTCCTCAGTAGAAAAAGAAAAAAAAAGGTGATTTCTTTGCACAATGAGAAAACATTACATATGGTGTTTTCAATAAGAAAGATTTTGGAAAGTCTTTCCATTCCAAAAGTTTGGTTTCTTTATACTAAATAAAAAGGAAACACACCTTACATGCAGTCTTTTGCAGGAACCTTTTGAAATCTTTCAATCTTTGGCCCAATCAGATTTTGCTGCTGGGAAACATTTCCAACTTTTGATATATGTAGCATGAACAGATCTTCTCTGCATCCTTGTGGATAAAATACATGTTGCCTTGGCTTTTAACATTGTTGAAACATAGAATATGTCTATTTCTCTATTTTTTTATGTTATCTGTTCTCAACATTTCTGAAGGCATCAGCTCTGGGATCAGCTGGAAAGCAAAAAATGAAATTTATATCTTGTAAATTCATGCGATATTATTAAATCAAGGATATCTTATAGGTAGAATACATTATATAGTATGTGTCTGAGCTCAGCTTTTTTGGGAATGGTAAATTCTGCTACATTTGCTCTGCCTTCGATTTGTCACATGAATGCTGAGATATGTCCTGTGAAAACTGAGGTCACTGCCCTTGCTGAATGGCAAATTTCTTTGAAAATACATTACGTCAATACACCTAGAGTGACTTAAATGTGTATTTCAAAAAATTCATTTCTTTCTTTTCTGTAGGATGAGACCTGTCTCTTAAGAGATACCTGTCTCTGATATAACCTGCTACCAAACTGCACCTTGGTATTTACCATGTAAGCTTGGAGGAGCTTCTCTGCTTCTCTTTCCTGACTCACATGTCAGACCCAGGGTATGGCTAATGCTACTAGATTTGCTTTTACTCTTTTTTATTGGAACAGGAAACAACTTGAGTCAGGACCTTTCCTCTTCCCACAGAGCAGCATCTTGGAAATTGGGCCATAAAAAGCCCTTTATGCATGATGGGCAGAATGAACAGCCATTTCCTCCTAGTGCTTGGCAAGGTTATGAAGTTGTCAGTTTTCATTGTTGCTCACAGTTGTCAGTTTGCCCGGGCAAATCCTTGGCACCAGAAGGTGACATGGCATTTTTCACTGAGGCAGTAACAAATAAATATATCTACACAAGAATTTTTCTTCTTAAAAAGAATCAGTAGTGCCTACAAATTCCTCATCTGTGATTTTTTAGAAAGAGCTATGGGAATGAAGTTCTCAAGTCTCACTGAGAGTCGAATGTATAAAACTCTTAGGCACTTAAATGCTAGGACTGACTGTTCCTAGACTTGACAGCATAACAACTGTTGTTCAAATTACAAACTGTAAAAGTGAAGCATTGCTGAAGATTAGTCCACTTATTTAGGAATTCAGAGAAGGATTGAACTGCAGTGGCAACTTTGACTCAAAAACACTTAGATATTTTAATCATAATATCAAAAAGGCTCATCTTAACTGCATTGCCAATGTTACCAGAAATGTAAATTTAAGTCATCTTTGCCACTCTTTCTGAAAAAAGAGAACTTTTTCAAACCTTGTGGGTATTGTGGTAAGCATCATGTATGTGATGGAAAGAAAAAGGAAAGATTCATCTGTGCTCCTTACAACACCAGCTTCAGCAAATGCAGAAGCACAATCATCTTAAGTATGTGCTTAAGGAAAAAGGTAAAGAAGGAGTTCAAACCCAAAATTTTATGTTCTAGGGAGGCCTTTCTGGAGTACTTATGCAAACCAATTTGTTGTCTCTCTACTTAGATTTATTAGAGTCATTGAGGAAGCTCTATGTCTTTTGAGGAGCACTGCCTGTTGAAGTGACAGCTCTTGAGTCATTCAGACCCTGCATCTATTCTCACACAGCTCCTATTCATGTAATGGGGACATTCACCCTGCCTCTAATTCATAAACAGATAGATTCCTCAGGTTGTGGCGAAGCACAGCCTCTGAGCAAACAGATATTAACAGCTTTAAAAATATGGTATTACAGCTTATGGAATTTAATAGAGTGCCATGCATTCAATTCCTGTGTCACTGATGTTATTATAAGTATGTTAGAAATCCCATCTGAAAAGTATAGATTACTTCAGTGCCTTTTGTTCTTCACTAACTCTTTAGAAACCATATGGAGTGGGACTTTTCAAAAGACTGTACCATGGACCTAACTCTGTTTGAGTTCAAACCAGAGAGAGTTTTATCATTAACTTCAGTGGAACCTGAAGTAGGTCAGTGCCAGTTGCTGTAGAAGATCCAATCCTTTAAGCTTATTGAAAGAGCTGTAACAGAGGAGCTCAATCTAGATTCAAGTCAATGGAATCCTGGGTATGAAAGAAACTCATGGCTGGCTCTTGTGCAAAGAACAGGACCTCATCAACTGGACTTCAGAGAAGTCCTTTGGCTTCAGCCATGTACCCATACCTGCTGACATAGGCTTCTGAATTCAGTTTCCAGAAACACATGTGTTGTCACATTGACAGTCCTACTGCAGGATTCAGTTCTGAAGGATGAGGTGGGCTCTGAGAAACCTGGTCTAGGGAAAGGTATCCCTGCCCGTGGCAGATGATCGTTAAGGTCCCTTCCAACTAAAACCATTCTATGATTCTGTGATTCTGTGATTGTATGTTTTAAGACTGAGCTCAATGCCATTCATGTTGAGCTCTGATGTCCACGTTTCAAGATAGCTCACACTGTGCTTGTAAGTAATATTTAAAATGGCAAAAGCAACCAGAAGTTCTCAATGGGTACCTTAAAGCTGAGATTCTGCTCAAGCATAACACAAGTCAGGGCAGGCCGGTGAACTCTTTCAAGCCTCCATGGACTACACAGCATTTACAGTAACAAATAATTAAATGTGAATCTACAGGACATCAACTGTTTTTGTATCTCAGAAAAACCTTTCTGAGATTGTAGGCTTTTTGGAAGTAATTCAAATTCACCCATAGCCCTGATCCCAGAGTGTATTTTGAGTGCAAAATAGGTCTACACCATTTTACTGGCCCCTCTTAGCTATTCTAAAGTACCTTTCTGGGTGATAACAAATTACTTAAAACTGATTAAAGAGTTACATCCCATTTCTAAATGTGCTGAAGAAATAAAAAAAAAATTCAATTTAGATAAGAATCAGGCACTATCATTTTAGTCTGATAGCATTTCACATCACTTGTAAAGCTGAACAACTACTGAAGTGAAGGGCAATAATGAACTGATACTCTGCTTCAAGTGAGATTAAATTTTAAACAAATATCTGTATTTAAATGGAGATTTATAGAGGTGTCTAAGGAGAAAAAGCTTGATATGCATTAATACAAATATACTTTACAAACCTTCAGCTTAACCCCAGAGTATATACCTCGGGTACAGTGTACTAGTATTTAATTTTACCCAAGTCTAACTTTCTTCATTATTTCAGTCCTCTTCCACAACCTTATAGGATACATTTTTCATGGCATTTTTTTTTTTAATCCTAATATGTTAATTATGTGTTTCATTTATTTCCCGGTATTCTACTGCTCTTCTGTAGTTAGCTTTTGGAAGGTTTTTTTAGGCTTTCCTGTGATAGTGAACCAAGAAAGCCTGGAGACCTGGTGATGCCATCCCTATATGATACCTTAAAGATCTGAAACATAAACATCTAAAATTAAACCATATACTGTCTCCTTTTCCCTTCAATAACCATATTTAACCTCAGTCCTCAGGTTACGTAGGGCTCCAATAAACATTTTCTGCACAACAAAATAGTTTGGGGCAAATCTTGTCTGTTGTCTGGCATCCAGCCCAGCTCACAGCAACAAAGGGTAGGGTAAGGTTCTTCCAGGTTTCTAAGTCCACAGTATTCCTTCTGAATAGATATGGCATGTATTTTGTGGGGCAAAATGCTAGACTAAGTCTGAGCTGGGTCTGGGGAAAGGTGTGTATGTATGGGGTGTGACCTACCATCCATGCATTTAGCCCCTAACTCAGTCTTGGACCATATCTAGCCAAATGAACTACCACAAGAAAACCTAGAAGTAATTATAGCTCTGTGTAATCTTTCTGTGAAATAGATGATGGTGAAGGTTTGTACATGACCCTAAAATATACATCAATGCTATGCTACTAGGTTTACCTTGACAACAGAAAGCAAGTAGGTATCATTATTCCAGCACTGAATATTTTTATTTTTGTAAATTATAAATATTACTTCTTTTCTCTCCACCTTCAGCCTTAAGAATGTGGTTTCACATTTCATTTAATGTTAAATGGTTCATTACATAGAGTAGCAACTTAGTTCTCTTATTATGGTGTTATCTTTCACTTTGTCAAAATATGTCTACTTGATAAGAAATCTGACAGAAGTTGCTTATGATGGGATCACTAACAGCCATCAGTTTCTCTCTAGCAAATGAAACTGTAACCATGGAAACGGCCTTTTTTTGCCAGAATGAAAATGAGACAGCGCTCTGCTGCAGCCATTAGTAGAATACACAAATGTCCCTCAAGGCAAACATCTAAAGCAAATGGACTGCAAAGTAAGGAGCACTAATTTCTATTTATTTAGGATTTGTAAACCTAGCAGAGCAAGATATTAACAAAGGAACAAACAAAAGGAGGTTAAAAAAAAGATGTTTGTATTTTTCTTTCCATTTACAAAACTCCTCATTTTAAATAAAAATGCTTCATTCTGGTCTTATAAGTATAAGCTTAAATAGTACTATAACAATGCATTTAAATAAGGCAGTGGCTTGACTGTACCTGTTCTTTGCAGAAAATTATAAAAAAAAATTGCACTAGAAGAATGGTTGGGGGTTTTAAGCTTTTGGAAATCCATATTTAAATGCAAAGGTATTAAAAATACTGAGTGAGAGACCTTTCTTTCCATGCTATTTAGTTTCCAAACAACCATGTTCATACTGATAAGATACACCAGGGCTGATAATAAGTCTATCCTAAACACTATCAGCAGTCGGCCACAGGCTGTCAAAGACCTTTCAAGTGTCAGACTCTTCTTACTATCCTCTTTATTCAGTATTACGCCCCTCTTGCTACAAACTCCTTATTGAATGCAGAGATTCTTTTGACAGACTCAGATTAGGTGAGGGGTCTTAAACCATCTACCAGGTACATCAGTAAGATATATCTTAACTTGTTTGCCTTCTCCTTTCACATTAAAAATCATAGCTACACTGGGAACAGCAATGTCTAGCTTCTGTTCTATTTCCAGCTCACTGAATAAAGCAAAGATACAATTTTCCACTAGGATAATTAGTTCATTAACCAAAACTGTTTAGATATTTAATTCATAGCTAGCAATGGATTGGAATCATCATGCCAATTACTTACAGATACCTTGGGGTGCTTCAAATACCTGTATGCCTGTAAATATGACAAAATGACATGCTGTGACAGCCACTTTCAGAGAGCTGCTTCCTATGGTGTGATTAGAAATACCCACCGTTGTTCCGATATGTTTCACGTGGGTCAAGGCATACTTATAGAAGAAGTTGCTTACTGTCAGTTTGTTGGTTGTAGCTGTAAAAAAATTAAGAACAGGCAATGACAGAGGAGAAAAAACTAACCTGAGTTAGTTTTGTATCTAAAGGCAGTGTTTGAGCTTTTATAAACTTGCAGTCCAAGACCTGAATGGTTTTCCAAGTGTAAATCATGTCAGAAATGAACCAACCTGGGTAATTAAAATGGTGTGACAAAGACCACTGCCTCACTGGAAAGTTACTTGTCTATCCTATCTGCAAAATGCCACTAAAATATTCCCTTTCAAATCAAAGGTACATGTTAAAAAAGGGAGAGGTGTCTTGGTTTTTGGTTTTGCTTGATATTGTCTTTTAATTGTCCTAAGCATATGTTCAGCCATATGTGTGAGTACATATGTATACTCACATAGATGCACACATAAAAATAGTTTATTAACATTGCAGGTAAGTTTGCAAAATGCTTTTTCAGTCTTAATTAGCTATCTCCCTGAGTATATGCATGTCTGGTAAAAAGCAAGCAAATAAGCAAATCTTTATATATTGAAAAACTCGGGGGGTGGTGGGAATACACAAATAGTTTTATTTTCTGTATTCTACTATAAAAACATAGGACTTCACTGATCTTTTAAGGTAAAGAACACATATTCAGACATAGCACTAGTTAAGTCCAGTGCTTGCATATACTAGTATACATAACAGCTAATTAAAATTGGCAAAATTTCCAAGAAAATAGGGTTGTTATTGGCTGCTGGAAGCTGACAGCTGGAGTTGCAATTCTCTTTAGTCCAGACATCAGAAAGAGCTTTAGCTGAATAATACTAACCTAACATGAAACTCCACTTCAAGAAAAACTAAAAAGATCAGTTAGCAGCTGAAATGTCTAGCACCAAAATACATTTGATGTGAGGACACAGAATAGAGTATCTATACAGCCACATTCTCACTATTTTTATTACATTTCAAATTCAGTCACCTTTACCATAACTTAATACAATATCTTTGTAGTTTAAGATACAGACCTTTAGTGGTTGCCCGTGACTTGCTATTTCTCTACAAGATGGTGTATACAAAAATAAACAAATCTAGCAGGAAGAAGAGAAAAAGCAGTGTTCCTATTAGCTGTACTATGACAGAGCCTGATCTGGCTCTGAAGTAATCCTGACTGTGCCAGGAGAGACTGGTAATGCTGGAGCTGCAATAGCATTCACAGTCCAGACCCAGCCCTGGGACACATAACCTCCAGCAGGCACAGCCACCCAGCAACAGCCACTCACAGCAGGACAGATCAGAAAGAGAGCTGCTGGCACAACAAATTCAGTTTTACCTGTCTTTATTAATACTATCGTGGGTTCAGTTCTTCCTCAAGTAAATGGACAAGTTGAAACATATCTTGGGAAATCTTCTAGATTGATATTTTTCTTCAACAGATCATTCCACTCTGAGCTGTATCTGACAATACTATCAATCACCATGGGTACAGTGCACTGCTACATATGGTTATATTGAAAAGGAAACTTTATATGTAGATATTTGCCTCTGGTAACTTCAGTTATTTCTGTCCTGAAGAGATGGTTGTGTCTATATGACAAAAAAGAAATGCACTTTCACGGTTACAGAGACAAGTTAATTTAAAACAGATAATTCTGCCTCACAGAGAGGTGATGACAAAAGTCCCAGGTACCGTGTGCTCTTCATATTCATAAATTACTACTTTGTATTTCACTATTTTCCTTGGTTCTGATGCTGACCTCAGTGATGTCTGTAGTTGTTTACTATTTTCTTCTTGTAATTTATTGTGAAAGAATTCTCATTTATAAAGTATAAAAACTCTTAAAAAGAAAGGATGTGAATATGTGTCCATGTTTCAAAGTACAGGTGAGAATAGGACATTTGCACTTTAAAAAAGTATTTTTTAAAGATCTGGTTACCCCTATCATCAGTCCATTTCCTTGGACACACTAACTTTACCTGACTCCAGTGTTCCAAGATTCTTAGATGAACCACACCTCATAGAAAACCATCTCTTTCAGCTGCTCTAGAGAGAGACTAAATGTTTAACTTCTTATTTTAAAGACTCACATTAGTTCTATGCCTAAATCTAGGCAGTCTGAAAAGCAAACCTTGACAGAGTCAGATTGTTCACACTATTTGTCCCTTTCAAATAACCCATTTCTCCCAGACCTGAGGAGCAGGTTAAGAGCAAAGTTTTTGTTACATATATGTATGCAGCTTCTTTGGTTTCAAATCTGATTTCAGTTTTTGTATTGGCAGATCTTATCCTGGCTGAGTGCATAACACAAATATCTGTATCATCTGAACCATTAAGGTCAGGAATTGCCACCAAAATTACTCACGTTCATTCATTTGCATACCATGACTACTTCAATGAGTGTAAGGGCATTCTGCTGACTGATTTTGTGTTTTTCAGTATGTTTAGGCATCTAATGGCACTTCAGGAGCTCTACTAGCTATTGTAACTTGGAGTATTCTGTGCATCATGAAAGTCTTACATATTTTCCATACAATCGAAAGCCCCCCAGTTTTCAAATAAAATAAAATTGGTAAGTAAGCTGAACCTGCATTAAAAAAACACAAAAAGGCAAATTGATCACTAAATCTGGTAGCTCCTAATATCTGTAGCACACGTATTTGGCAATATGTTCCCTGACACAAAATAAACCTGCTTTCAAAACAGTAGGCCACAAGCACATTGTTTCAATTGCAATGAGTGTAATTTCATATAATTTTAAAAACTTTTATATAACAAATTAAAGAAGTAATCATGTGAAAAATCTAATTATAGGGAAAATATAAGTCTGAAGATCTCCCAGTCTAAAATATCTCAGGTCTGTACAGTTTGATACCCAGCATATTGTTTAGTTCACAGTCAGTGTGTCTGCAGGGATCTGATCAGGATAATCCTTGGTTTTCTTCAAATAAACCTCTGTTCTCTTGTACTGAGCTGTGCAATAGCTTTTTCCTAGAAACACTGCCAAGACGGAGCACAGTAACAGGGGTCAAGTCCAACCATGAACTTTATGAATTGTTTAGTTGCACATTAAAGGACAGCATCAAGTTCAGTTATAAGCTTTGAAATGATCTTATTTCTAGCCTGTGCAGCTGGATGATTCCCTGTACATTTGATTCACTTGGTCAAGATTTAACCCATTGTCTCTTGCAGCTCTCCCTTATGCAAAAGTCTCTGCCTTATGTTTTTTATACTTTATAACTGTTTTACAAAAAAAAACAAGTGGGTGAAAATCTGGAGAGTGTTTAGGATGCAGGGATATTGCTAACGCACAAAGGTTCTTCTCAGCTTTTTGTCTGCAGGCCCAAGATTAGGATGAAGGCTCCTCTCCACAGGGCTCTTCTAAAGCAAAGAATCCTCTAGTTCATATGATGACACACAGCATGCTTCAGGCTCAACTGTAACAAAAGGAAGACTCATGCTTTCTTTGGTGTTTATCCTTTCAACACCTTGAAGAGTTATAACTGATTTACCTAAATCAGTGACTTGCAGTTACCAGTAGCTGAAATGTGTGAGATCTGCTTTGCCAATTTCTTCAAGCATGTACTCTAAGACCAAAGAATTCAATCTTTCAGTGCCAGCTTCCACATTTTCAGTGCCACCCCCTATCTACCCAGGAGATGTTAAATTCACCCTTGAAAAAGCTCTAGAGCCAAGGTCCATCTGAATCCTCATGGAAATATCAGCATGCTTGCTCCCTGAGCAAATTCAGCTTCACTTCCATTTCATCCTTGGAGTACAAATCTGACCTCTTATGGGGGATGTGGAACCAAACACACAGGATAACAGTAAAGACTTCATTATCTGAAAACTATTAAGTCAAAATCCAGTTTCTCTATATTTAAAATTCATGTTCTGATTCATTCTTCCACTTTATCTCGGAATGTTGTGCCAAGAAGTTTGTATGATAACAGAGAGAGAAGAGGGTGACCTGTGCAATACAAACTGGTGGGTGCTGGTCATATTGTGATAGTAGAGTAATCCCACAGTCCCTTAGTGTTCTAATCATATTCAGCATATCCATATAGACCATATCCATGCAAGTACTTTTTTTTTTCATTTTATGTAGTTAATTATTTTTATTATCTCCTGTTAAACTTCTGGCAAAAGAAGGGATATCAGAAGCATGATATCTATCAGGACTAGTCTGTGGCTTCCATCTATTGCTATTGCTGATATATCATTCCTTCTCAGACAAGACATTTTCTGGGCCAAAGCTGCATTAACATTTACAGATCAGTAACACCAATGCTGGAAACTTAGACATGTCTCTCATGTGCATCTAATGGAGCTGAAATGGGTATTGAGCCTATCATGGTAGTCTTAGAGGAGTGTTAGAGGAGAGCTGTGTGACTAACTGATTTTTTTGATCAGTTGGATAAAGAAAAATCAATTGGAAAAATAATTTGAACATTTTTAATATTCCCAAAGTAAAGAGATCTGATACTTTATTTTCAGATTGACCAAAATATTAAATATTCAGGGGAACATCTAAAAAGGTGCTAAATTTTTCTAAATGAAAAGTTGTTCTGAAATGAAAAAAATCAAAACATTTCACTTGAAAATGTCAGAGTGAAGTGTTTTGACTTTTTAAAATGTTTTTGCTGAAAAATGATAAATTATACATGAATTTTTGAATTGTTTCATCATCTCAAATATGCATTTTAGTTAAAAGAAAGTTACAGCTCCCTTCATAGTGTAGCTTTTTTTAAACTCATGTCTCTGGTCTAAGAAATCAAGTGGCTTTTCCCCAGTTGTTTGGGTTTTAATTTTTTTTAAATTTTATATATTTAATGATCATAAATCACAAAGACTTGAACCATATGGATGCGGTAGGAGTATATCTGACTTCACTGAAAAGAAGTACTTACAATCATAGACACTTTAACACACGCAGAAACACCCAAGAGAGGGGCAATTTCTGCTCTGTGTTACAAGAGTTTAGAACTGAATAATTATTCTAAATTGGATTGAGTTATTTCAGAATACAAGTTATAAGAGGTTTAGATCATTGTGCTTATTGGAAATTTTAGTTATTGAGAAAGCTGTGATAAATCATGGCCTGACCTATTGAGTGCTCAACAACATCTGAATAATTACTGCAATGATTGTTGCAATGCTCTCTGTACTGTATTATATGATATAGCCTCCATTATAGTAATTAAATACTGACATAATGTTATATCTGTTTCCAAAGAATTGTTTGGACTGCTAGGGAAATTAGGTAGCACTCAATTTTAGGTTTTAAGTTAAAATACATTTGAGATCAGTGATTATTAAAAATCATTACTCAAATTGAGCCTATTATTTCCTCCTATATTTCTTAATTTATCTGATTTGTATTTCAGTAAAATCAAATCCTAAGAGGAATAATTTCTGATTAGATCATAGCTGTTATTTAGTATCTGTGGAGGACCTAATACAATTGCTGCTAATTCTTGAAATTTGGCCAAGTGGTAGTTAACATCCTACAGATGAGTCAGAACAAAATACCTTCCTTTGTCTCTGTACAAAATGTAAATACAAAGACTATAAAATGGTATAGCCTCTTGTGGTTATAAAAAGTATTTACTTTTTTTAATCCACTTTATTTAATTCATCTATTTCCATTTTTTCCTACCAATAATATTTATTTGAACTATTTCCAAAATTGGTTTAGATCAAATATTGTAAAGGGTTACTGACTAATGTAGTTTTAAGTTATAAGGAAATCTTTCCATTCTTTAAAAGCATTAGAAATAGAAAACAGAAGCCATAGTACATTATTTCTTTACATTCAATGTGAATTATACCTCTGCAGTGAACTTAATGTCTCTTTGGGTCTGATATAAAGATATTTTTTATTTCAAACATACCTGTTTAAAACATAGCTGTTTAATAGTAGAAAATGAACTTTTTACCTCATGAACTCTTTGGGACATGATCTCTGCTCTGGTAAATGGCTACAATTAAGTGGAGCTCCTCATTTGTTTACACCAGCAGAAAATTTGGGGCTCACAAATAGGTGCTCCATGGGCATCAGCTGAAATGAATGATCAAAAGGCATGTCACACTGAAATGAAATTTCAACATGTTTTTTGTTTTTCTGTTCTGAAATGGAAGAATGATTCAAAAGAAGTATCACATCAAGAATTGTGATGTGTTTGTGCTAGCTGACATTTTCCTGGCTATTTCAAATAGCTCTTAAACAACTGAAAAGAGCCTTCCAGTAACTTGCAAGTATCAGCTGTGCTGGGAAGACAAAAGCTTCCCAGGCTGTAATCTGGACAGTACTGAAATCTCTACACTTTCCCTTGAGTGTGAGTGTTATAAATAGTGGCTAACTGGAACTTGCAGACTTCAGAACAAGGTTTCATTTGCTAGGGACTTGGTGTGGGAGTATTGTTCATACAGAGGTGCAAAGAAAAACCAAGATAATTTAACAATAGCCTAACTGGTTCCCTTTGTTTAAACTATTCCCAGGAGGTGCAAACAGTCTGGATTTCTAACCACAGCTTCAGAAGGACTGGAAGACATTTCTGGAAAAAAGACATATGGCAACATAGTTTATAACAAAGAGAATATGAGTTGAGGTTTAATTTGGCATCCTTTTAGCCTTCATCAATATTCACTCTTCTTTCAGATCTCAGCAGTAATTTCAGTTTACTTGAACTTCCTAGTACAGCTATGTTAGGTAGAACATAAAAAAAAATAAGTAAAAGATTTCTATTAGACAATGGCAATATTTAGGTTTTTAAAAACACTACTGTTTGCTTCTCTTCAAGGTGTATCCATTTGCTTATGTACTCTATTGAAAGTATTTCTGTTTGACTCAATTACATTTACATCTACCTTTCTCTCAATGTTTGGTTTTATTTTCCAGTAAATATTTCACCAACATGAGGATAGTTCTGAATTATTCTCTCTTTCTATCAACAGAAATGCTAAATATAGTCTGCAGCAGTGGCTGCCTTCATTAATATGATTTCAAAACAAACATGATGCTCAGTGCATACTTTATTTCTGCTAGGAGACATCACATTTCTAATTAAATTCAAATCATAACTAAATGAAAATACATGGAATTCAGAATTATTATTTATATTATACTCTTAATCATTATTACTTTTATTTTTTACCAGGCAGAAGAAAAAAAATCATAGGACAGAGGATGACATTTGAAAAAAAATTATTTCTCTATGAGTAGGCTTTGTTGTCACAAGTACTATACTGCCAATAACATCTTTAGGAGAATTCTGTTTGTATCACAACATGTAGTATTCATCAGGAATTAGTAAATTCATCAAGGAAAAAAACCCGAAGGATTCTTTGCTATAGATCTCTATAGTACTTCTCAGGAAAAGTCTTGCTATTTTAGTCAATGGAAAAATTCTTTGTACTTAAAATGAATAAAGAGAAAGAAGGAAAAAAAATATTTATTTTTTTCCAAAGAGCACTAAGGAAGATGATGGATTAAAGCAGATGCAGACTGTTTGCAGTTATATAAGACTATTAGGTACCCTGCTTGTTCTGGCTTTTGTAATTTGTCCATGTCCTAGTTTATATAACTCAATCCATTGTGAGGAAAACCATGAAATACCAGAATAGTTCATATTTCATTTTGTCAGCAAATTAGAAGAAAAAAAAATATAAAAACAAACACAATAGACATCATATTTGCTGAGTATAGAAGTGACTATTTTTTCATATCAAAGGAGTCTGAAAAGAACAGAAGGTTAAGAAGATTTCTTTTTACAATGAGCAGATGTGCTTGTTACTGTTGATGGACAAGCTTATCCATTTACATCAATTAATATCAACAGCAAGCACATCAATATGGAAGCTTGTCCTGACGCCTTGATTTTTCCCCATCTGACAGGTAATAGTAGGGCTGGGAAAATGTCACAACAATTTAGTCATGCTTCACTGGCTTTAACTAGTTCAGTGACAATGGGAATGCATCATGCTAAGATTCCTTATGATTCCTAATGGTACTGCGTTCGTCGGCTATTGCAGAGGATTTAAACTAGTCTTTGTCAATTAAGGGTTTAAGGTCAAATCCTCTTTATGGGTTTTTCATTTGTGCATTAAGTAAAAGCAAGTTAAAATATTTATGAATGGCACTGAAATGTGGAAACTTTCTTTAGGAACCTGTCTTTTCATATTGAGTCATAACTGAAACCAACAATGTTTGACAAAGAAAGGCTATTTCATCACATGGCATGGCTTATCCCTCCCCTTCTCTAAAGGCCCGAGCTACAATCTACTCCGTTTTGGCAGGAAAACTTCTGTGGTTGAAAACCTGAAGTCAGAAACATGTTAGGCACTGAGATGAAATTATGCCCCAGCACACCTGACAAGGATCAAGACATGACCTTGATATCACAAAATAATATTATTAATTTTTTGAATGCTCATCAAGCCAAGAAATGTTCAAAAACCAGAAGAAAACACTGAATATGGGTCAGTGAAAGGGATGCAGGGTAAGCTCTTTGCTGCCCAGCAGGAAAACCATAACAAGGCCTGACGAGCCTGGATAAGATGTGCAGTCCCTGTGGCTGCAGTGGGTGTCCTGCCCACCATCTGCAGGCTGTCCATTCTGGCTTCCTGGGGCCCACATGTCCTACTTTGAAGATGGTTCAGGGAGCAGAGACAAGGAAGAGTTGCCAGCTTCACCCCTGGAGCCTCACCTGCTGGTCAGCCCATTCAACCCAGGGGAACCTCTCATCTTCCCCTTATTTCCCAAATTGAAAACTAAACTGCTGAATATCCATGTTTTCTTCTCGAGGAGTAAGAAGTAATGGGACACCTTCTCCTTTTTTTTTAGATGCTGCCTGACTGTTTTCCATAGCTTGCACCAGGGTAGCTGAAAGCAAGTCATGTCCAATATAAGCATATTTTGTTGTCATGCAATATTTCAGTGCTTTGGGCTAGAAATGGCAACATGAATCCTTTTATGTAGAGACACATACATGCACTTGCACGATTTCTCCACTCAAATATTTTTGACTGAAATATCCATTATTCAGATGGTTTCTTTTCTGCTTATTCCTTGCAAAGGGAGCTGTACTTGAACTAAGAGAGGATTCAATGTTCAGCTATAAGGCATTGATTTAACCTTTCTGTCATGAGAAAAGTAAAATCAACTTGCTTCCAATATAGTTAAATGTTTAGTTATACGAGAAACTAGATCTTTGAAAAGGATAGGAAATTACATTGTCTATAATCAATCAATCATCTGTGAAGCAAAGTTTATTTAAAGTGACTCCTTTCTGATTACTTCTAGAAGAGATAAATAGAAAATTATTCATAAATAAATCAATGTATTGATAATGTGACAGCTGAGAGGTTGTGCTCTTCAATGTAGATTGTTTTACAAATGCCTGTGGAACAAGACAATGTTATCTAAATAAGCTTATACTAATGGCATATGTATATTGGATCAACAGCCTGGTTAGAAATTTAACAGCAGAAATTAAAATTTTCTAGTCAGTCTATGACAACTATATGTAAAATATCAGCATGAAAAATACATGAATACTGAGGATATTTTTACTAAATCGGAAATTGACACAATAGGTTATAAAAACAGATAATAGAGCTATATATCCAGTGAGTGTTTTTTTAATATACTTACCACATATTAACTCTTAAGTTGCACAAAGGTGTGTGGTGTTACCCTCATGGCTCTGCCCTGGCCCTTGAAGCCGTATTTTGTAGACATGAATGATATTCTTATTCACAGGACCTTGAAGAAATAGCTTTGTGCCCATTGGCAAGGTGGTGGGCACACAGCAGAATATTTTGTATGAGGAAACATGGAGAGAGATGTTCAGTCCATAGGGAAAGGCATTTCGTGGGACAGCATGATAGTGTTGGAGAAACTAATGTGAGGGAAGTTCCAGAAATTATGTCCCAAAATCATGAAGGTGGCAGGTTTTGTGTGTCGAAATCCTGTGCTTAGTATGGCTCCGAGAGCAATAAAGAAGGCATTGAAACCTCTTAAACATCATCAGTTTCTCCCTTTCTCCCTCATTCTGAGAAACACCTTTTTCTAGAATCCTAGATGTATTTGGGCAAGGGGAGAAGAGATAAGTCATTAAGATACTGAACCTGAATGTTTTTAACTACATCACTTAGTGCTCTATTCTTTGGTAACAAATTTCATCAGATTCCATCAGTTTTTTTCCAAATTTTAAAATGGTACTTTTAAGAGAAATAAAAATTTGCATTCAGAAACTTCAATTTTTCTGAAAGTTCACTTTTCAATACAAAGACCTTTCCAACAGTGTTAAGAAAAGGTCTCAGAAAAGTTAAGATATGAATCTCAAAGTAGTTAGAAGATTACATATTGAATTTACTGGAAACCTCTTTATCAAAATCAGGAATTGTTTGGGCCTTTTTCTTCTTCTCATGTTAGTTGTTTGGGTTTTTTTTAATTAGGCTATTTGGTGGTCTCAATGTTTAGAAACTTAGTTCTTTACATTTAAGAAAAAATCCTCCTTTAAGATGCTATATATTTCAGGAGTATATCCCACAAACAGTGAACTGAGAAAATAAGAATAGAAGTATTAAAATGAATAGTATAAGATTCTTCAGATACGTTAAAAAGTTCTTTCCTGTTAATATGGAATTTTTTGGGGCAGTTTTTGAGGACTAGACAAGAACCAGCACAACAGTGATGGTGAGTAAAACATGGTGAGTACAGCTCTGTGCTAATCCCAGATTTATGAGATGATCCCCCTGCAAGAGCTGCTTTAAGCACAGTGCTTGTTACTTAGAGTGCAGTTGAAAGAGATTCAGTAGAGAGCTTTTAGGCTTCTGAGTCCTCCAAGGGAAAAAAAAATAGAATAGAGAAATAAAGTGCACTGAAACCACAGGATTCAGGCACAGGTATTGCCCAAGAGATTATTAAGAACAAGACACCCAAAAAGGCACAGACAAAGGACAGGGTTTGTACATTTGGTCCACTGTAATAATTTATTTCTATTCAAAACTACAATACTGGTATCTACTGATACCTTACTTTGCTTCACTCTGACATATTAAGGAGATATTAGAAGATACATACTTGGTCTAGATAGGGTACCCTTATGATTTGTAGTCAGCACTTACACTCTTACAGCAACTAGGCTGTTTTTCCCTTATATGTAGCGATCTCACCAACATCATTGGCCAATTAGCTGCACAAGCCCAGATGGCAAGCAGCTATTGCTAAGCAGCATCAGTGTGTGTGGCCAGTAAGACCTCTGCTTTGGTGGCACAGATCTCCTGGAAGAAACTTTCTTCCATTTCCCTAAGAAGGAAAATCAAGGGTTTTGCTGTTCTTGAGGTGCTGCAGAAACATCTTGAAACGATCATGTGATCTGTTCTACAAGCCAAAAGAGGTGTTTCTTCCAAGGCCTTTTTTAAGCTGAGATGTGCTGCTGCTTGCTCAAACCCTCCCACATACAGATGAGGACATAATATAGGGCTATGTCTCATTATGCAACCTACCTCCCACACGCATGTTCTAAAAGAAAGCACTGAACAGCTGTGTAGCACTCCTTTCGGCATGAATAGAGTCTTTAATACTAACTCTGAAATGAGAGTGATTAGTGCTGCTGCTGGCACACGCAGCACCTGAGCATTCATAGTTCAGTTCAATGCAGCTGATGGAGCATCCTGATTTTTGAGGGGGAAGAGTTGCCAGATTTACTCACAGGATACGCCATAGTGACTTATGGTCCAAGCATTGCTAAACCTTGTGCATGGCACTCTGATTCATGCTGACTATGGGATCAATGTCATCCCCTCATTAATTAGCAGTTTATTGTGATTGTTTTGCAAGAATAAAATAACTGGGGCAATGCTACAAGTTCTAACTAGGATGCTACTGGAATGGCACTCAGTACTAGAGTGGTGAGTGAGAGCTTTGCCTGAACCAACAGGCAGAGCCCTGCAAATAGCAACCATAAGAGGTCTACATCACACACTGAAGAGAAGCTTGCTGTTGTAGATGGATATGCTCTCCGACAGCTCAGAAAGAAAAAGGAGAAATAGATTTAGTTGTAAGCAAGGACAGTATACTGGTAAATTACTCCTATTTATATTCCTTGGCAAACTGAGCACTTTACCCACCCTGTCAGGATGACTGCCTGACCTCAAAAATCTCAGCTGAAGGAGGAGGACTGTAGAGGCTAGTAACAGGCAGTGTGAAAAATTAATACTCACATCTCATAGCTCATTGCAACAGGGTTATTTATTTATTTAGATTCCTGCAAATGTGAAAAAGCAACTTCTCCATATGGCCTAAATGCCATTGTTATAATCTGAAAATACCTCATACCTCCTGATAGAGCAATTTAAGAAGCATCTCTTCACATAGTGATCCTCCCTCCCTGCTCGATCAATGCTCTGCTTTTACAATGGCCATTGTATACCCCCATTTTCAAATAGAGTGAAAAAAGATGAGCCTTGCAATATGCCCTGCAGGTCAAATTCAGGTTATATTAAGTCAGAGAAGGGAGGAATCCATTTTGATGCTAGTGAGGAGTGGATCTATTTATAAGGCCTTTTTAAACCCTTGCTTCATTTCACAGCATATATGACAGCTGATTTTCTCCAGCCCAGATGACTACGGCTGTTGGAGTATCATCTAATCAGAGAAACTAGACTATAGGTTTCTTATTCCTAGAAACAGAATAAATAAATGAACAAGGCAAAAGTAAAAGAGAACTGATGAAAACATCAGTAGGTTTTCCTTTAGTCAGCACAAGATGTTATGTTTTTATTTCTGTTGGTATTACAAAAGTTGTGAAATTCTTTCAAGATGTCTAGTGTGGCATTTAGCATTGGGATTTTGTTCAGTATTCCAGCAAATAAGAACATTTGGAAAAATGTCCTGCCTTAGTGTTCTGTTCTAGTAGAAGGAAACAGTATTTGTGGGAACTGGGCTACACATTTCAAAAAACTTATACAAGTGTGCGTTCTCACATTTCTTAAGTACCAAAAGTCCAACCTTTGCTATCTGAAGATCTAGCTTTTGCAAATACTTAAGCACATGATAAACAGCAATTTCATTAGTAAAAACACACTTCTAAGAGTTTTTCAGTATTAGCCAGCTTTGTACAAAAATTATTTTCACATACATTTCACCATACATTATTTTCACTATACATTATTTTCACAATAATATTCTATACTTT
>NW_008236767.1:7180144-7198743 GCF_000691975.1 Corvus brachyrhynchos
TACAAAATATATATTAGTTTTAGTGAAACAAAATATGATATACAGATCAATCCCCACTTTTCATATTGCACACAAAAAAGGTCATTTAACAGCGCCACAATACAAGACTTGTTTCTTACACAAGCTACGAAATATCTTCAGTTCGAGTAGTAACTCTTTGCCTTGTTGTAAAAGAAGCTTTTGAAACCTGCATAATAAATTGCTTTGTGGTAAAATCATTAGATAAATTAGTTTCTAGAGAAGCTATTTTAATGCAAAGCTTTAAAATCATCTTCTCAGATAATATCACAGGAGCTCTGACCACTATCCTGCACTGCCCTTTGTTCAAGAAACAGCTATCCTTGTATTAGACAAGAACATTAAAATTATGAACATCTGAAGGTAATTTCCAGTCAAGGAGTACTGGGCAGAGAAGGAGAAGAGGTAGTTGGCTTTGATTTATTTTTCATATCAGAAACATTTGCATATTTATCTAAATTACATAGAGTAGATACCTGCCTGTGGAAAGGGTAGAAAGAGTATTTTTGCAAATAAGAATCAAAACCTTCGCTGTTACACTTTGGAACATTCAATGCTCTGCAAATGGCTTTCTGCTACACAGGTCTGATGGCTATGTGCTGTTGAGTGCTGGTCTGCTGTAATCAGGAATCAGGGTGACATAGCTTTTCTCAGAGAAGTGACAATAAACTCTGTATCCACTCATGCTACCACAAATACAGCATTTCTTATATCTTTCTTATGTATTTCCTAATGAGAAAATCATGGCAGAACTTCTGGAATTATTGACTTGGAGTTTTAAAATGTGTGTGAATGACTTATTTTCTGACTTCAAGTCAGTTAAATGTGTCTTGTCATCTGTATGAATCACCAAGGAGTCTCAGAGAGGACAAGGTGTACCTAGTGATGAGTTTCCCTTAACTGCAGCAATCTAAAATATAAGCCTCTGTTATAAGATAGTTGTCTGTTGGGGTCTCCTCCCCCGCCGTGTAGCCCTGGGAGAGGGGCCCTGAGGGCACAGACACGGGGCTTCCCTGGCCCTGCTCAGCCTCGTTCCCATTGGTTGGTTTGTGTTCCCTGCGCGGGCAGAAGGACCCTTGGTCCCGTGACTGGAACAGTTCCTGGGCAGAGCCCCGGCCATGCGGCTGGGGAAATAAACATCTCTGAAACAGCTAGCAAGAATCTGTCTGTCCATATATATTTCCTTTCCACGGGACTCCTGGTTTGATATATGCGTGTTGCAGTATCCCCACTGCAACAGTTGGTGGAGATTTGTGAGCAGAACGATCCCCGATCCCTAAGCGACTGATTTGTGTGAGTAAACCCTGGAAACTTTGGATTCCTCTTCTTGGTTTTGCTTTGCTATTCCATATCTAAACTATGGAGGAACCGTGGGAAGACTCTTGGCTCTCAGAGCCGCATATGGACATTTATCTTAAACTTAAAATGATTCTTGAACAACGATTTGTAAATTTTAGCTTGATTCAAGCTCAAAAAGAACTGAAACACTTCCTGGCATGGTTGTTTAAGAACTTTTTCTATGTTTCTTGGGATTTAATTCTTACCAAGGGCTTTTGGAAAACCATTTGGACACAGTTAATACTGGAGTCAAAATATATGCCGATGGAAGAATATTTTCGTGAATATTATTTAGTTACCGAGACTGTTGACGTTCCCGTGGGTTGGTCTGTGTTCCCTGCGCGGGCAGAAGGACCCTTGGTCCCGTGACTGGAACAGTTCCTGGGCAGAGCTCCGGCCATGCGGCTGGAGAAATAAACATCTCTGAAACAGCTAGCAAGAATCTGTCTGTCCATATATATTTCCTTTCCACGGGACTCCTGGTTTGATATATGCGTGTTGCAGTATCCCCACTGCAACAGTTGTCTATGTTCTTTCTATGGGCAGTGGAGAAAACGCCGTATCTCAAAAAGAATATTTATCTTAGATGCCTGTCTTAAATTTGGTGAAACAGCCCCTGGAAATCCCTATATCTGTCTACCAAATATGGAGGTAGGCAAGAATTTTCAATAGCTACAATTAGGACAGCAACTGATATATTTGGAAAAACTTAAAATTTCAATATACTATCTCATAAATTACTGGGAGCAATTACAAGCTGTTAAAAAAGTAGAGGTACTGACAAGGTATAGAGTGCATACACATGACTCCTCTTGCTTTGTAGTTGCAAAGAAATATTAAAATATGTAAGAACAAATAAACCTTGTAGGGGTGAAAATGGGCTTTTTTTATATCAAGAAAGTGAGATTTTTCTTATTTAGTTTGGCAAATATCTGGACAGTCTGTTACGACAACACTGTTTGTTCTCAGTTCTGAAGGAGTATTTTCAAACTGTTCCAGCACTTACAAGGAGCCACTTATCACCACACTGAAGAATAACTGGAAGGCTGGTCCTTACTTAGAACTCTTTGTTAAGGATTTTCTTATACTTAACTTTTGTAATCCTTAAGGCAGCCACTGGAGATGTTTGTTGAATGGCTTGTGCAAGTCCCTTCACATCCTCTTGCCCCATGTCCATGCCTTGAGCATAAGAGCAGTTACTGTTTCTTTGAAGTGTTTTGATCTTTATGTCTGAAAGGTAGTACTCCATGAATAAACTGCAAAAAGAATGTTGCAGGAATATTTTTGTTAGCACCATTGTGATTATTTGTAGCATTGGACTTCTAAATCCCCATGCTAACATTGTCTAAACAGGATGAGTATAGCATTTCCATTCTAAAAATTATTTAAAATAGATTTAAAAATTCCATTTGTTGACCAGAGTCAGAAAATTTCCAAAGCTAGAACGTCTTTCTTTGAGTCAGTTGTTGAGGTGGATTACAACCTCACAGAGTTACTTTCCCCTCACACACACAGACCTGTGTGTGAATAGGCACAGGTATCACTGAATTACTGGAAGGTGATTTGGTAGATGTTTACAACAGATCAGATTTTTATAGCAATGGTGAGAAACGAAGGGAACAGTATTGCACTATTTATGCTGATATCAAGTTTCACTGACTACCCTGTATTGTACTACAGGTACAGTAGTTTTCACTTCCAGAAACTGGGAATAATTCCAGAGGAATGCATCTGGATAACATTTGCCTGTTATTCTCCCCAGAAAAGAATTAGTCACCAAGGGCTTTTTTTATTCATAAAAACTAATTCAGGCCCTTTCCACATGAATATCACGTCTTTATGTGGAAAAAGTGTGGTGCATACTTTTTTTTTTAATAAAAAATACTTTTCTGTGATTAATGGAGTTATTTCCCCCTGTCTATAGTTGGACACCTCCCTGCTTTGTCAAAGAGAAGATTGAAGCCCATAGCAGAAGTGGGAGAGGGTCGAACAACAAACTCCCAGCTTTTAAGAGTATATATGAACAGCATTTGAAAACGTTTACAATATAAACGATTTGGCTGCTTGAGCAACCAAATGCTTGAAAATGTAGGGAAAATACTGGTCAGTCCTTCCTGAACACCGAGATTTTATGAACTGGCATAACATTTTTCTTAAGGTTTACAGTTTCCTATTAACTTCCCAGTGTTAAGGAAGCCAAACCTTCTGCTTTTTTTCACGTTTTGCAAAATCCTACTGCCAGCAGCAATGAGTTAATCATAATTGTGTGATATTTTTAATCAGCCCACAAGGTTGATAAATTGGATTGATTGGAATCACATCGTTACCATGTGAATTTTGGTGGAATTTTAATAGCCAGCAGGGGTGCGCAAGATTAATGGTGGAGTCAGCTTATGATTTTCTTTTGGTTGAATGCTCATTTTAATGTCCTGTAACATACACTAGAACTTGCCTACTGTTCAATTTGTGCTGTGATGAAGGGTTTCAACATACTGTAAGTTCAGATCATTACATTTCATGTGAGATACAGTATATAACTAAAATATTATGTTTTGCTTCAATCACTCCAGGGAAAAGTATAGTTTTATCGAAGACATTTAATGCAGTTACAACTACAGCTGCAGAACACTGCTTGAATGAAGCTCACATGGCAGTGAATATTTCTGGGTTTTGATGGATACAGTCCCCATCTTGGTTTTACCAAGAAAATATTTAGAGAAATTTGGGTAGGAGTCTCTTGGACGTTTATGTCACTCCTCAATGGCAGTGAAATGCAATGTATTAGATGTATTAAAGTTATGAGAAATGCAATGGAAAGGACATAAGAACCCAAGTTTGAGTTAGTGGTTCAGACTGTGTGAGTGTACTGATTGAATGTTCCGAGTGAAGATGACAAGGAGGGAAAAACAGACTATTAGGGCTAACTTGATCCATATGATAAACCCTGATGCCAGTAGATAGAAATAATAAGATAATGTAACCCATCTGAAAAATGGAGAAACAAAATGTTTCCTGTCATGAGACCCAAGCCTTCAACTTGTTATGCAGTGATGTGTACCCCTTGCCTATAAATTAGATGTGTCTGTCAAATTGTGAGCACTCTTGATATTTTTCATAAAGAGTAACAAAATTTTCAACTGTAAAATGTCCATTCATTTAAGGACAATATAGCAAAATGGCACCAATGTCTTCTCCATTGCCCTATTTATTGTGGAGCCTTTTAATAAACTACAAACTTTCTTGTAACAAAATATGCAAAACCACCAAATATCACTTCAGACTTTTCTTCATGCACTGTTTTCTGGTTTGGTTGGGATTTTTTTACTGGAAGGCGGCTGTTTGGTTTTGGGGGATTTTTTTGGTTGTTGTTAGGTTTTTGCTGGTGGTGGTGGTGGTTTTTTGCACAATTTTACAATATTATAGCCTGAGATTTTTCATACAGTTAGGACTTTGAATGCAGAAAAAAATTTAGAAACAAAGGATCCTGAGAACTAAAATTCCGGAGTCATCCAATCCACTACAAAGATTAGCACTTCCACAGGGCAAAAGTCACAGAACGAAGAAAATTAGAGGCTGTAGTGGTTTTTTGGTGCTTTGTTTTTTTTTTCCTCTGATAAACTAAGCAATTGACTGTACTTGCAGTTGAATATTAGCAGTCTTTTCAGGTGTTAGAACCAAGTGTTCCTTATTTTGGTGTCCATTGGTCCATTGACCATTAAGCAACATAATTTAGAAGTACAGTCAGTTATCGCTGTTTTGCTAAAAGAATGGCCCTCTGAACTTACGTTTCTGATTGCACAGGGGCTCCATACTGGAGGGCATGTCTAGTGATCATTTTGTAATAGTATAAAAACATTAGAAACATAGAAATAAATGGAGCATTCTTGGGCAAATTAGATTAGCTTGAGCTCTTTCCACATGTGATTGGAGATGATCTAATTGGCCTGTGGCATTAAGTAAGTTATACTGAGTGTTTGAATATAATACATATATGTTTACAATAATAAATGCATTAGAAGCATTTTTATTGTTCATCTCTCTCTTAACATACTTCCAGTTAGCATGAACTGCACAATACCTGCCATGTTAAAATGAAATACTGCTTCATACCAGTGTAAACTATTTTCCTCTGCATGCAATTTCACCTCTTCTTGAGATTTGTTCTTATTCAAAGGACCGATCCTTCAAACCAGAACATTGTTGAGGAGTAGCATCTACATAGTACTGTATTGCTATTGAGGAATTTCCTTGGCACATTTTAAAAAGTTATAATCATTAAACATTTGCTACCGCTGATGATAGATAGATAGATAGATAGATAGATAGATTAGATAGATAGATGGACAGACTATTAGCTTCTTTCTATGTTGGCTGCCTTCACACACAGATCATCTGAATTTAGGTCCTGTTCACACTTGCAAATGTCAGTGAACAAGCAGAGAGTGTCCTTCCACAGCAAACACAAAAGGTAGTCTTTACAATAGCATGACTGGTTTTGTATGGATCTGTTTATAACAGGAGGTTACTAAGTAAGGCAGCCTTACACTAACAGCTTTGTATATTGCAGAGAGTCTTAGGATGGCCACTGCACATGAATTCATGACCCCACAGAATTTTTTGGAGTTTACCCAGTGAGGCCAGAATTTCCCTCTGCAATTTACAGTGGTTAAAATACAACTCGTGAAGACATCAATTAGATCCTCTGAGGACTAAAAAACACTGGGGTTTGTTTTCAGTATAGAAAATAATAACCCCTAATAGGCCAGTTTTGTTATTATCCTGTAAAACAGTTTGTCTACCACTTTTCATCATGTCCTTTTGATGACCATGAACACAAACAGCTCTAAAAAGATAGATGGAGGGTTGACAAGCAAGAAGGCTAGGGGCAACATTAGACACAGAATATCAGTTTGCTTTGCAATTCTTTCCTTTTAGCCAATAAATTTAATTTTGTGTTGAAATGAAATAAAATACTTGATGGTACTGTCTTGAGTATATGCTGTTATAATAGTATTTTTGAGCAGGAGAAACTGATATCCAGGAAAAAAAAGAGTTTCTCATATTAAACTTCTCCAACTGTTTTCTATACCCCTAAATCTCATTCAGCAACATGATCTGCTTCATATAAACAATCAGCTGTGACTGAGTGACTCGAACCAAGTTACAACAGGATGAATTTGGCCGTTAGTCACAGAGAGCTCTCTCTGACAGTGACTTCAACCCTTAGAACAGTTTTCTAGGCATTGGGAGGTCTCAGGTTCATGATTACAGTTTGGCCTGTGAAAAAGAGAAAACAAATCAAAAAGCCCTATTTTACACCACCACAGATCTGGTCCTGACATAGTCATTTTAGCTTAACTGCTAAATGATGTTTCCTGTAAAAGCATGACTTCTGACACTTTGTATTAATCACATGCATAAGCAGAGACAACAACAACGGCAATAACAACAAAAAGCTCCTTAAAAAAAAGGTTCCATTTCTCACCTCTAAAACCCCTCAAAAACTATTAACGTAGAATTATTCCTTTATCTAATTCTGTTTAATTCTCCACTACTGGTTTTGCCTTTTACTTTAGTTAAAGACTATATTACCCATATTAGTGATAAAGATCACTGCCTTTATCATCACAAATATTAGAAGCTTTCTGCATGTCTGACCTGAAGGAAATTGCTTACTCATAGTTATACACACAGCACCAGCTTCCAGAGACAGTACACTTTTTGCATTTCCCCACTGCTGTACTTTGTGCTTATGCGAAACATAATTTGAGTGGGAGATGAAACTTCCGCTGACATGCTATCTAACTGCCAAAACATGCAGAAACTTTCAAAAAGGAATACCACCCAAAACAGCTAATCGGCCCTAGCAGAGCAAAATTCGTTTGATATAGTTAGATTTCTCTTTATCTCTTTTCATCATTTGTATCCCTTTTGACCCAAAGGTAGCCATTGGCGCCTGGGAGGGAAGTAAGAGGTTTGACATTTGTTTCCACCTCAGGTTAGGACTTGCATTTCTATGCACAGTGCCATCTGTTTATTCAGGTTCAATCCTCTGCAGACAGCAGGGATGAAGCAAGGGGAGCCAATTTATTCCTTCCTTCTTCCAAGCCTTTTCTTGAACAGGTCTTTGCCCAGAAGCTCTTCCAGTCCTAGCTGTTCCTCAGGTTTCTGCTTCAAGTGTCTGTGAGGCTTCCTGTTGATTGCTCTGCATTCTTCTGCAGTGTATCTGCTCTGCTGTTTTACATCTAACCCCTCACATCCACCAGCACCTTCTTCATAGGAAAATGGGAAAATTCCCTTCAAACAGAGGTCAGTCCCTTTGTCGATTTACTCGAGGCCGGTTCAGTTTGATTTATTCCTTTTGTTTGTACCACTGAGAGAATTTACTCATCTGTTAAATTACATTTATTATGGAGAAAGCATATTATTATATCTACTAGCTTCAAAAGGTTTCATCAAGCCTGAATGCCACTATATTGGGCCAAATCACAGCTCTCCACACTTTGTCACTGAACTAAAGAATACTTTTTTTTCTTCCTGTGTAGGTTTGACCTCATCTCCAATCCAAGTTCATATCCATAGATTTTGCAGGAATATAACTAAGGTTGTTCATAACATGGTCTCCCTTATGGCTGTTACTGGTGATCTTATCTGAGAAGACTTTTCTTAAGAGAAAGCATGACACGTATACACGCTTAGACCTAGTACTTGTTTCTAGTGCAGTCTCTCAATTTGCTTTAGCTCCGTAGTGCATATCTGTGCTGCTGCTCCTGAGTGTTTCAGGCTTTTCGGGGCCATGATCCTTATCTCTGTGCAGTACAGTTCAGATTGCTCTAGAACAGTAAAAAAGTCTTAATCCCAAACCTTAGTGTTGTCATAGATATAGTTTCTCTTTTGCAACTGTCCTACATTCTCATTTATATTCTCATACAAATAAGAATCAGGTCCTAATTTTCTAATGGGATTTGACGTTGAAAGAGCACTTCACATCAAAGATCTAAATTGGCTGCTTTTGAATTCAATTCTGAATTAAATGGAAAGCGGCTTCGTCTCTCGGTATAAATCTCTAATGGTATCTGGCCTCACTGACATTTACAGGACTGCTGCTCTATATTTTCACTGATATGAGCACTCTCTCTGGGGAAAACACCATCAAACTGTAGCTCTTCTGGTAGCTTTCTTCAGTCAAATTTCTTTGCATCCACTTCCCTTCTCATTATTTTGAAGTGGAAATCCCACGGCTGTAAACGAAAACACATTATATCAAGTCAAATCATGACTGTAGTTACTGGATTTTTCTAGCTCTGGTGTCTCTGGGTCTAATTTAAACTTCATGTCTCACTTTCTGCTTGATCTAAAATTTTCTCACCAGAAAGAAAGGCAGAAAACTAGTCAGCTTTGCTTTCTTTATTTTCATTTCAGAAATGAAATGCTTCAGGGGAAAAACCAAAAAAAAGACAAAAACCAGTATGTCCATTTTCCTTTTTTCCAGTTTAAAATAAGAGTGTAATGCAACACCCAGCTCTAGACACCTGATTTGAGACTACAGAGGCTCCAGATGGTCATGCAAAGCACTCACATGAAGAGCCTGTATTGACTGTATGTGAATGCTGCTCAGGTACGAAACAGGGACACAGGAATAGAGGGACTGCACACCAAAATATGTCACTAGCCCATCTATCCCCCTTCCAATTTCTGGTAGTAACCATATCAGATCCTTCAGCTGATTCATATCTAAATACAGGAAATCCAGAGGTAAATTGTTGAGAAAAAATTATGTAGCAATGAGAGTTTATTAATTAATACTCAATGAATATTGAGGGATTTTAAATCTTAGCTTCAGAAGCTGAGTACTTCTATAAAGTTGTTACACGTTCAGTCTTATGTGGGCGTTAGCAAGCTTTTCTAAAAAATACGCAACAATGTGTTCAAAGGGCCAATTGTATATTCTGTGAAAAGGTTTTCATGTTATTAATGTAAAACTCACTGCATTCCAGGTTCTGTGTACAGCTTGTTCAGGCTCCTTTCAGGACCATCAGTCTCTGTCAGTCTGTAAAGGCTGAAACTCTTATCTTTATGAAAGCTGGAGTGCAGGTAAGTACAGGGCTGTTTCATAATCAGGTCACAAAGTACCTGTGCTTTGTTTGTGGGTTTGTTTTTATTATTTCTGAAGGGTTTTGCTCTTTTCAAAAGAAATTATTCTAGTGCTGTCAAGGCAGAACCATGTTCTCGATTTTATTACCCTTCCAACTATTAGAGAATTTGAGGATTCAGCAATATTTTCTTTTCTTCCAGCTTTCACTGTTGTTCATTCCGTGGACGTTGTTTATGAATGAAGAACAGTTATAAAAGGAGGCTGATAAAGCCTCATCTAAAATCATTATCAGCAACTACTCCCTGGGTTTGGGAGTACAATAGATGAATAGAGAATTCTGCACTTGAATGCTGCTCATCTTATACAACGAATAAGCTTTCACCAGAGTGCCAAAACCTCTCCTCTGCAAATTAGTCAGTCTTAAGATGTACCAAAATTTAGAATAACATTCAACAGACATGTTACTCATTCTGATTTTTTTACAGAAATTTTGCATGAAATCTAAAATGTAACTTCTGTTACTTTTCTTTTACTTTCTGTATTTATATATATATATATATATATGTATATATATATGTGTGTGTAGAGTTAGAATATATCAGTTTGGCGATAGAGCTGACATTATGGGATAAGGGGTGGAATGTCTTGGGGTGACTTTATGGTGTGTATTCCCTATCGCTGCTCTATGCCCAGAAATTAATTTTGTGCCTTTCTATGACTTTAAACTGAGCCTGAGAGGGGGGAGAGAAAAAAAAACCGAGTGAACTTTTCAAAACAGTTGTTCAAGGACACAGATACACACTCCTCTGTGTTCTTCTACTGTGGTAGCAAGAGCGGAGAAAGCATCCTTTATATACTTTCTGTATACTTATCTTCCCCTGCATGAGATTTTGAAAGGTTGCTTTAGGATTAAAAATTAATTCAAGGTCCCTGGGCTAAATTCTGATCTCACATTTCACCAACGTCAAGCATTACCTGGCAAAGAATGGAGTGTCTCTGGGTTATATCAGTATAAGTAGGTCTGCAAATTTGGGGCCCAGGTTACTATGACAAAAATTACTTTTTACTCTGCAAATGTTTATAGAGAGTTTCTAATGTTTTTGGCGCATATTTTCTATGTTTCTTCCAAAGTAAAATGTAATAATTTCGCTGAAAAAACACAGATTTTGAGGCAAATATAAAAGTTTACTTCTCTACTCAAATGTTTGCATTCAGAAGTATCATCATTTTAACAGGACAGCAGGCTTCTATCAACAAAAAATAAAATATTTTGCCAGTGCCAAACAGTGACTCCACAGCTCCCACCGAAACTCAACAGCAATTAGTTGCATAGGCCAAAGACTATTAGGCTCCTCTGAAATCTTTAGGCTTAAATCTACTAGTTTTTATTGACAATTTTACTTTTTTTCATCAGTCTTGCTAACAGTGAACTGAAAACGTTTTTCCCTACTCTTGATAGTATGATTTATCATCAGTTTTACCACATGAAGTGAAAACAAGTACAACAAAAATTAAAACAAAAATATTTTAAACCCTACATTCATGAAATTTCATCATAAAACAAGGTTCTTTACAATTAAGCATCTTGGGGAACTTCATGTTAATTTTTTTTCTGTATTCATTAGTAGGAGCAGTGAGTGAATTTATTCAGTTTGACTCAATTTACTACAATGTCTGCATTTTACTTGTGGCAAAACCAAATGGTTTTGTTTTCATTTTTGATGGCATATATGTATTTTCACTCACAACACCCACTATTAAAAAAAAAACATTTCTCCTATATTTACTCAGATGGGCAAAGTTTAATTTATTTAGCATACATCATCAATCAAAAAAGTTTGTGGCATATTTCCAAGAGTGCCTTGATAAAATATGCTCTGTAAACCTCAAGTATTACTTCAGCAAGCAGTTATGTTATTTTCCAGTGTGTAAATATAGATCACAATGAGACTGCATCCTGAAACATGGAAAAATGGGTAGTGAAGCACTGGCACAGGTTGCCCAGAGAACTTGTGGATGCCCCACCCCTGAAAGTGTTCATGACCAGGCTGGATAGGACTTTGAGCAACTTCGTCTACTAAAAGGTGTCCCTGTGCACAACAGGGGGATTGTATCTGGATGGTCTTTAAGGTCCCTTCTGACTCAAGCCAGAATAATTCTAGGATTCTATAAAAAAAGAGCAGATTAAAGATTTAGAGTTAAAACCCTGGGTCCAGGTGCCTCTGCTTTGTTATACCAGAGAGATCAGTCACAGTTTTTAACTGATCTCTTTTTAATTTTTGAACAAAAAGCTGGAGCGGAATTTTTTCTCATTGGGGTTGTTGGGCTTTTTGTGGGGGATAGTATTATTTTATTTATATTCACAGAAGTGGGTTAGGCATATAATAGAAAATAAAATGTCTTTGGTGATAAGCATTTGTAATTAAGTTAGTAATACTCAAGCTATTGTTCTTTACTGCCTTATTCTTAATAGCTCTTTGTGGAAAGGCCTGGAGTTGCCGGTCACAGGGAAACACTCCATGCTTTAAAGAAAGTTTAAAATAGTAGATCTGAGTGCTTTATCACAGATCAACTCATATAACAAATCCTATAATATTTCTACCATCAGTTAATGATGGGATTAAACATGATGGCCTGGATGGTTCTTTGTCTCAAGGAGACCATAAATCATACGTCTTTCAAACTTGGAAGAGGAACGATCCCTCCCCACAACCTCTGATTTTCAGAGACATTTCATAGTCTCTCCCTCTGCTAGAGGCAAGCTAGAAGACCTTTGATCTTATGCTCTATGAGCTTGTGCAGTCTTTGATTATCATTCTATGAAAGTTTAGCTTCAAATAGAGCCTGTTCTCACTGTGTCCTGATTCTTTGTCTATCATTCTCACTTTTCCTTACATTCCCTCATGTGTAGCCAGCCTTAGCAAAGAATACCACTTCGCATGGATTTTATCTAATACTGCTTCCTATGGGGGCTGGATGTGAATGGGAAATGGCATTTGATAATCTCTGACTCCATTGTAAATGAAATTTAAATTAAAAGCAGCTGTTTCTTTTAAAGTGAAAGACACATCTGCATTAAATATAATACAACTTCATCTGGCTTGGGCTGCCAACACTTCAGTGAGTGTCAAACAGAAGATTCATATGGTTTTGGTCTTGTTGCTGAGTGTCATCCATTTTGCTGAAGCTTTTGATTTCTTTTCAGAAAGGCGGGAAGGAATTAATTTAAGTAGTTTTTAAATAGTTAAATAATTACTTTCCTTTCGCCCCCTTGCAAAGTATGCAGCTTGATGAATTTGGATAGTCTAGTGCTAAGGTTATCAATATATAAGGACTGTTTGCCTTTGATGGTGGTGTCTCATGAACACTAGATTAACCAAAAACAAAGGAGGCAGTTAGGATCAAGGCAGCCCCAAACTCACAGCCAGTCCTGGGAAAGACCTTTTCTGGAGGTTGGCATGTGGGTGTTGCAGCTGTGAAAGCTCAGCAGATGAGTGGCTACAGGTGTTGGCTTCGTTTTTACTCCACATATATTTGTATGAAAATGGGCATTGGTGCCAAAGACAAAGAAAGATTGAGCCAAGCTGTTATAAAGAAAAAAAATTTGCTTGTGACACAATATAATCTGTATTACTTGTATGACAGCTATATGGTGTTCTGGAGAATTCTGTTTATGAATAATAATGGGGGTTCTGGCAATGTTGGCGGCAGCACTCAATGGAGAGTGAAACAAAGGGCATTTTGTTTCACGGTCATATCTTCTGTAGTCAGGCATTTTTGAATCCTGTAATCACAGTGTTTCCCTTTCTAGTTTCAATTAGGTTCTTCCAGTCTTGTATACTTTTTTCCACTGGTTTAAGCAAGATTATCTAGCAGAGTTTTAAATTAATTGTCCTTAAAATTACTCATTCAAATATGATTGATTGGGTTAGCAAAACTGGCTCCACCTTCTGACAGGTGGGGAGAAGGAAAGAAGAAAGGAATGAAAACAAAAAGGAAAAAAGATGGAGAGGAAAGCTGTCTAGAAGGACTTTTTGTACAAATGTTTTATCTGAGGTGGAAACAAGGATAACCTCTTACCTTTACCCTGTACTGATAAACTGGTGGAAGCCAAAAATTCAGTAGATTCAAAGGAAGAGCATTCCTTTAGAACAAAAAAATGTAACTATTTCCAAATCAAATATCTCTTATTCTGGAGAATAACTCCAGAATTTTGAAATTGACCTTGAAATCTTTTAGTTCTTGAAAAAATTCTTGTGACAAGGGAAAAATGTATTTTCTTCTTTGTCCCTTTCACTAACATTTCTTCTCTGTTTGTCTGTATCCTGGTGGAAGGAGAAAAGGAGAGGAGGCATGGTGCAAATGTCTGACTAGCACAGAAGGAATAGGTTGGAGAAGATAGTACTTTGGAGAAGGGAGGGATCCCCTTCCCAGCCTGCTAATTTCCAGCACGGTGGTCATGCAGCAGAGCTGGGACCTTGGTATCCATCAGGTGCTCAGCTAGTGATGCCCCTTCCCTGGGATCCTGAAAAGTAAAACCGCACTGAAAGACAAAGTATTATCCTCTCTGGTATAATTTCAGACTATTTCTCATTCTTTTTGGACCATTTCTCTCCTTGTTCACTTTATGTTTTAAAACCAGAACCGAGAAACAGCCCCAAAATAGCTTGTCAAAATCACGTGTCACATGCAAGAGACTGATTGATGGAGAATACTGTCTTCAGAGAATTTGGTGGAAGTTGGATTCCTTTGCAGACTTTTCTCTTTTCTTTAAGGAAAAAGACAATACAAACTGTGAAAAATGGAGTACCTTTCTAATCCATTCTTCTATTCATGAACACAGATCTTTCTTTAAAAATAAAAGTCCTGGACCACAAAGGGGATAATTCTGCCCAAAAATAGCCCCCCATCTGACCATACAGATTAATGTATATATATATATATATGCAATTTGCTATTTCTTCTCAGACAGGACAATATTTTACTTGCATATTTAATAGGCCTGTTTAAGTAACACCAAACAAAGTAATTACAGGATTTGTGGGATTTACTACAATAATGTGAATGGTCTCAAAGCTTTTGGCTTTGAGAAGGGACAGTGTTTGACACTTCTCAATAAGCAATGAAAAGAAACCACAAATGGGCAGCAATCTACCTATCAGCACTGAATTTTCTCCTAATCTTTATTACCTAGCAATAGATTTACACCTTGACGCATATATATTAGTGTCACTTGCAGATTTGAAATTATGACCGTTCAGGAGATACTTATTATCGGGAACAAAATCATTATTTCAATTGGCAACATTCTTACTGAGGACCAGTTGGGGATATTCACTTGGGTAGAGTTAGGTCTTGTTTATTCTCTATCCCATTCTTGTAAAGTAGTGATCCTTCAAGTTTTTGGGGGTTTTTTGTTGGAGAGGGAGGAGGTTGGCTGTACACATACAGAAGTTTTTGCTATTTGTTTGGAAAGCAAATCAATCTAATTTGTAGGATTTCTCACTGAAGGCCTATACTTTTTGACCTCCAGTTTGGATTTACTTCAGGGTTTTTTATTTTCTTGTATGATTTCTCCTTACTACTAATAAACTTGTCAGGTGATCATGCCCCAGATCAGCTTGGTAATCCCTCCTATTGCTCCCACTGCTTGGATAAAAATCCTAATAATTCAACACCTCGTCCTAAAGAAAAACCAAGTTCTCTTTGAATGTATATTCCCAGACTACTTATTCCAGCAGTATTCATTAATCAATGGGCAAAATTTTCCCTGCTGAAACTGAGAAGCAGCTTTATAGACTTGACTTGGTTAATTCTTCTCTTTAACATAAACTAGGTTAATTTCTGGTTAGCAGGAGCCAGTGGTCTCTCCTCTTTGTGGTTCCATGGCCATCTGTTGAAGGAAGCAGGATTACCCTCCAGTCTCTATTGAAGGAACCCTGGCTGCCATCCCCGGCCCTACCCCATTCAAGGTGGTGGGATGGGGTCCCTGTCAGTGAGGCCACTGCCTCAGGCAGACTTGTCATGGCACTTGGGTGCTTTTGTCTGGCTCCTTGTCCTGGCCAGCCCACGCCAGCGCCTAAACAAACTGTTCCCACTTGTTTCTCTTCTAACAGTTTTCCCTGGATAACTTGGACCCAGCTAGATTACAATTCTCTCCCACTTTATTTCTTGACAATATGTCATACTATTAACCATTTTTCTGTTGTTAACTAGTACATCAAACCAGATTCCTGCTACTCATAGTTTGAGTAATATGTGGGAAATAAGTTCTGAGAAAAATGACACTTTCTGGCAGGTATTTTAAATTTTACATAGGTTAAGAAACTTTTGATTGCTCTGGGTTTTGCTTTCTTTTTATTAAATCCTTTTGTAAAGTCAGTTCTCTGTGGTGTCACCTATGCTCCAAAAGCAGCAGACTGTAAGCCAACACATCTATTACCATGGAGCTTTGTCAGAAGCTGTGATCAAGCCAGTGGAGCACGCTGGGAGCAGAGCAGAGCAGAGCAGAGCTGCTATACAGACCCACAGCAGTGTGCTTATGCTTCATGCAGATGTGCCTCGAGCAGGCTAGACCCCCACCCCATGGGAGACTGTGGCACATGAGACTGCTCAGCAGCTCCTTCTGTCCTACCTGTGTGAAACTGCTGAATCACCAAAGAAACATCAGTGAGATTTGCAGGAATAAATTTTATCTTTTAACGTAATGGGGACACCATCAGTGGACTTGTTTCTGTTTTGATTAGTACCAGAGCTGTCTCACATTGGACAGATGCTTTTTGAGCTATTTCTCTGTGTCATCCTATCAGATGACAGGATATGCATGCCATTTTTAGATTACATACCTAAAGCATGTTTAGCATATGACAGGCAAAACTAAAATGTTAAGAACTGTGAAAACTTGGGATAAACTTGAATATGTATGACCAGTAAAATGTGGAAATCTGCTATGAAAGATAATAGAAGCACTTATTTCCTTTTTTTAAAGTTTTAAGAAAATAAATGAAGAAGGTGATGAAAGGGATTGAATCACTAGCCTCTTGACCAGAAAACCAAAAAAAGATTTTGTAATTGTTGGTAGGTAGATTATTCCCATAACTTTGTATTATTAAGCCACACATTGAACAGCAATATATTTCCCAGCATTAAACCCTGAGGATTTCTATGGTAGCTGCTTCTAAGAAAATGCAGGAAGGTTAATTATGGTCTAATATTACAGTCTAACAGGCCAGTAGTCCAGTCAAGAATTCATGCCTCTGCATAGCCTGGCTTGACAAAGTCTTTAATTTTGTAGGTTAAAAACAGCCTTATTCTGTTCATTGTGCCTTATATTGAACCTCTCCTACTGATATGGATAACCAGGAATATCTAGAGAATTCAGTCTCTTTAATTATTTAGAGATTTTATGGGCCTTTAAATATAACATGTTGCTGCAAATAGTTATCCTTGGCTTGTCAGTGAAAACAAATATCTCTATATGTCTCTTGACTCCTTTCAGCATTCCTCTCCCACAGTACTGGACAAAAGTGTTCTCTCAGCCATTGCATACAAGAGTCAAGGCATATCCAGATTTTCATGCAGGAGGACACAGAAATAGTCAACGCTTTGGACGCAGAACTAGATGTTTTGGTCTAGAAGAGAAATATGCTCTAGAGGAAACGATGCATTGCACCCTTTTGCATGTATATTCTTGGGAAATCAACTGTGTTACTCTGATAAGGCCATGTGTTACATAAAGGGATATGTCTTGTGAATTATAACAGAGCTGGCATCCAGAATGTCTACTGGCAATGGAGTAGAGCATTACTACACAGTTTTATTACAAAAGCAAACTGTAGTCTTGATAGTGCATTCCTCATTCTGGGATGTACTGACTGTATTTATTTCATGGAAGAGATTAATGGAATGTTTAAACAGAGATTTTGCAACCTTCATCCTTGTTGGTAGATGCTTTTGTCTTTCTGTCTTAGCTTGAAGCATCATGTGTCTTTCAATGGAGCTACTTGACAGTTGACATTTTCTGCTTTTACTTCTACTCCAGCTGCTAATTGCATATTTACAATCCTTCAATCAAGAGGAAAAGGGAAACAGATTAGAAAAATTTTCAGCCTGTCAAGCAAACCATACATATAATGAAACATCCACTCATTAAACACGGAGAACTTTTACGGCTTTAATAATAAGTGTTATAAAGGGCACAAAGGTATTATTAATTCTGAAGGAATGCAGGGCTGGAAAAACAATAAGTCATTTTGACAGTTGCTATGAAGACTATTACCAAATGTTATGTTTACTTGAATAGGTTCAATTTATAAAACAAGACCCATAAAAAATCTACAGCCTAATCAATTGAAATGCCCTACTACAAACAACAGATAATGGAGTAAGGGTCTGATATATTGATTAAAGACTGAATTGTGATCATGGATTTTATAAAGATAATTGGTAATGTGTGCTGCTTCTGTACATTAAGTTAAACACTGTGGCAATTAATTGAATTGCTATAATAAAAATTTAACACTGTAAATGTTTTTTTCCTAAGTTAAGGAAGTGAATTTTTCTGAATGTGTGATTATCTTTCTAAAAGGAATTCACAAATGTGTGTTTATTATGCAAATATAGCAAGATACAGGAGCTTTTGTTCATGAGCTGTAATCACCAATTAATTCCTCCATATATCTCTCATGAAAATTAAATTTGGGGGACATAAGAAATTCTTCTTTGTTTCCGGTGTGCTGGTTGTAATCCCGAACATAATCAAGCAAGCTGACAGTATGTATGATTATATATGATACCACTCTGCAGGAGACAGCTTCAATATTGTACCTCCACTCCTCCATTCATTATTGGCAAACATGTGCCTGGAACTCACTGCAATGTTACAACTGGCATTCTGAAATACTGTGATTTCTTTTTCTTCTAGCCAGGACTTGTATTCCCCATAGGATTTATGTACTGCATTGTATTATTCATTATATGTTCATGACTTCCACTACTATTAGGAAAATCTGTGTGTATACATTCAGAATAGAATATATCTCATAGCAGATTTCAAAAAATATAACACGCAATTACTTTAAAACATGAGGTTAACAAAATAAGGACTGAAAGACAAGGAAGAGAAAACAAGAAATTTAAAAACCACTCA
>NW_008236767.1:7198833-7223355 GCF_000691975.1 Corvus brachyrhynchos
ACTCTTTCCATAGTAAATCATTAGTTACTTTTAAAAAGTCAATACAAATTGGCATAAAGCTGGTAGGAAATCAAACTTGAGCCTATCCTGCTTAAAAACCTGAAATATGTTATTCATTTGAAAGCAGCAATTGCCCTGAAACTGGAGAACTGATAGACACATTCACACCACTCACTAGGTCACAAAATACTCTTTAGAAGACAGTAACTGAGTGTGGCAATAATAGCACCACAAAAGACTGTGGCACAGCTAAAAAGGCTAATTGGTGCTTAGGCCACCATAATGGGGCTTACAAGCGCAGATTCCAGTTCTGCCAAAATACTATCGGCAAATCACTTTCCCTCTCAGAGGCTCTTGTCTTCATGAACTTAAAATGAGGATATTGATAGTGTTAACAGCTTAGAGATCTACAGACAAAGAGTAGGAGGATTTACATCAGTACAGTTTATCAGTTCCATCAGTTGGATAGGGATGTAACTGGTGGAGCTGAGCCAGCTCGCAGAGAAGCACAAATTTCTAGTAAGGTCAAATATCTCTCTAGATCACAAGGCATTCACGATCACATCTTCTACTGCTTCTGTCTATTCAAAGGATGTTTTTCTAAGGAGTAGAATAAAATCTGATTTACTTAAGGTACCTGCTCCCTCACCCTCATTAAGCAGAAGAGGGGTTAAGAAAGTATGTTCACCTGATCCCCTGCAGGCAGCTGCAAGCTATCTTTGGCTCTGCATGGAGCAGATGTGGTCTGGCCACTTCCAAAGGCAAATATGAGAAACAATGATTAATGCTTCCTTCGACTGGTCAAAGAAACCTTTGCCAGGGCCATTTAAGATCTAGCTAACATTGAGTCAGGGCAGAAGACCATGTGGACATCCTTGGAGCCGGGAATGCTGGTCTCCTCCAAGACCAGGACGTGCCACTGTACCCAGGCTATGTTGCCCTGCTCAGGGGAGAAAACACTGGGCTTGGTCTGGGAGGTCTCATGAACCAAAATCTCAAATCTGGAGTTTTTGGTTTTCCAGATGCTTCCAGCAGATTGATGAATAAAGATGATGAAAAATAAAGGAAATAAGAGGCTACAAAATGAAATCTGAAAGAAGTCTCTAACTTTGTACCCAGCACCTGTCAGAAAAGGTTGTCTGTTTTACAAGGCAGGAAATGCAAAACAAGAGCATCTGTAACTATTTGTAAATAGTGTCAAATTTATGGAGCTGATTTGACGTGAGGAAAAAATATCTCTAGAAAAGAATTGCAAAACATTCAAAGTAGTTTATTTTGACATTTAAAAAACTTTTAAAAATGTTATTCTGCTTAAAAATTTATCTAAATTTACATTTAGACCTATTTTGCAAGTAAACGAAGGACATCAAAGTGAAATAAAGCATTTCATTTGGGTTCAAACAAAATGTTTATTTGGATCCAAAATATTGTCTTCATTTCAGCCAGGGAGCTGAAACAATATGCAGTTATTTTTATACCTTTACTGTAACATAATTTTTTAATTTTATTTTTCCCCTTTTCTCATATTTTCTTTAAAGAACACTTGTGATTTTTCCTCTAGGGAAATGTAGAGCGCTTGATTTTGTCATAAGGTGCCACCCTCTTATTAAAATGTTGAATTCAGTGATTGGTTGTCATCAATGTTGTTAATACTGTTATTACTTAAGGTCATTCCAATGCAATGAACTTGTTTGCTTTTCAATATTCTCCTTTCTCTTCTGTTTTCTAAAACTTGGTATTTCTTTAAATCATACTTGCTTCTCTTCAATCACATTTTTACTTTTATATTTAAGGTTAAAATGACTGAAAGCTAAGAACAGCTTTTTGCTAGCTCAGTTTGGTGGAAAATTTTCAGAATGTTCATTGAATCCCTTCAAAATTTAGAAAACTATTAAAAGCTGCAAGAAATGACTGAAAAGAAAAAGCCTGAAGTTCATAAAAACTTTTCGAGATTTTTTTCTTTTTTTAGCCTTAGTTATCTTTTTCTCCTATTTCCTTTTTGTAACACTGTTTTTTCTTCTCTTTCCTTGTATGTCTGAATCAGAAAAGTCTATCTGCAATTTAGATTTATTGGAATAGAAGTAAAAAAGAATAAGAGCAACGTTTCACTGTCAGATTTGTACAAAGGAGTCAGTGCAAGTGAAAGCCAAGTTCTTTCCCATTTATCTCTTACTCTTCTTTATCTCTACTCACTTTCTCTATTTCAGTCCATTCCATCCCTCTTCCTTGCCTTTCTTTATACTTTTTTACCTCCCCTCTATCCCTACTTTTAGTTTTTTTAACAATCCCTCACACATCCCTACTTATTATCCAGGGACCTATTCAGCCACAGAAGTCTTGAATGTTAAGCGTGAGAAAGAGACTGTTGCAATGAGCATGATGATAGATAATTTTCAGAAAGTTTTTGGGGTTTTTTTTACTGAAATGTTTTAATATTTTCAGCCAAAAATGTTCCCATCCTTTCAATAGGTTAAAAAATAACCCCTGAAATGTTGGTGTTGGTAGTATATATTACTATTGTTACAGAAGCCAGCCAGAGGGAGGAAATGACCTTTAAAATGAGAAGAAAATTCTCGTTCCTTCCTGACTCTTCCCTGCTTTCCATTTGCGCTGCATTTTCTCATTTTCTTCTTTTTTTTACATCCTTCTCTTTTCTCCTGCCTGTTCCCTCACATTTTTCATTTTCATTTTCTGGTGATTAATAAATATAAGGTTTATAATGCACTTGAAATCCACCTTATTAACCTAATTTGAATGCAGAACATACGGACAACAGTGAGATTGCCTATATGTATCTAAACTCCACAGAACCATGGGAGAAAAGAAAACAAGAGAAAGAGGAATGTAGCAGCACATTTCCCCTCGAGGCTGCCATTTCACACGGGTGTAGTTCTTAAGCACATCCATTGCACATCCACACACTGATCTCTCAGCATTTCAGAGTGCTGCTGTACGACACCACTTTATCTTTGGAGTCACACTGAAGGATTTTCTTCATGTAGTAATGGCTCACATGAAGAGGAAGGTACTGTGGATTACTGCTGCCTCCCAGAAGGCCCTTTTTGCCCCCTTTGCTGGAGGCAAAACCAGAGACACTGAGTGCCTGTTTCTCTAGGACAAAGCTGGCATGACTGGAGCAGACAGAAGGGTGCTTGGTTCTGCCTTGTCTGTCTGTGAGACTGAGAGAAGCATCACCCAAGGGTTTCTGAGGGAGTTTCTCTAACCAGACCAGCACATGGAACAGCATTGTTGGGGAGGATGAAAGTTTGGTAAGAAAGTTTCACAGATATGTAGGCTTGGCAGAAAGATCTCTGAATGTAGAAACTGAGGATGAGGTAGAAATGGAAGCAAGTTTTGATATAGAGTAAAAGATGTTTTGCTGAAACACTGATCGCTGAGTAACTGAGAAGGCAAAGGTTGGAGATGAGTTGGAAGGAGATTTTTATGAATAGGACAAAGGTATGTGACTACAAACAAAGACATGGTTTTCACCAAGTAAATAAGTCTCAAGAAGAGCATAAGTAAATAGAAAACATGTTTTTACCAAAAAGAGAGATATCGCAGGCAAACAAGAAATGTCAATGTAGGAAGAAAAAGAGAGGTCTGAGAATTTTCCATTGTAAGCTTAAATTGTAACTTACTTACTCTTGTGATTGGATAATAATGACTATAATATGGTAATGGTAGTAGCTATGATAGGCTATAGGCAAATGTAAAGGTATTGGGTATGGTGCTTATTGGTTGTTATGTATTAAGATACTCTGCAAAGAAAAGTATGTAACTTGAAAAGTATGTAGCTTTGTAACTTGAACAGAAAGTGGCTTCAGGTATGCCTACAGCTGGAGCTGGCAGCTGTAGGGCTGGCTCTGGATACCCACTCCCTGAAATGCTGCAACTTCACCTATGCAATAAACAGCTTTCAAGAGAGCCACCTGAAGTCCAGACATCCTTCGTGAAACTTTCTCCTATAAACATCATTTCAATTCCCATGTCATGTTCATACTTTGGGAAGAACCATATATACATATAAATGTCCTGTGCACTGAAGCACCAAAAAATGCAGACAGGAGATACAGTATAACAGTATCTGTGTTGCAAAGCAAATCAAGAAGTGCTGAAGCATCTCTTTAATAAATACACTTCTTTGGGAACGGAATCTGCAGAATGGATTCTTTGTAAAAAGATTCAGATATATGATCACTCCTCTGCTAAGTGCCCTGAGAAACAAAGCTTCCAAAGTCAGGAGGAAGTTAATATATAGAGTTGGGAAACCTTAGAGGAAGGCTGTAGAACAAACTCCTTAAGGAGTTTGACCTTATATGAGCTTGTATAATGTTGCAGGAGAAAAATGAAAAGAAAAAAAAATCAAGATAAAGACATTGAAATAACTAATATCTGTCCAAAAGAAAAGAGAAAAATAAAAATTCTATATTTATTTAATGTTTTTATTTGAAATAGGTTTCAAGAAAGGAAATCTTTGCTTTGTCTCTAGATCTTCTCACATGAACATGACAGAAGAAGACTGACAGGGGATTATTTGCCCTTCTTTTAGGTTTTATTTTTGAATGATCCAGTGAAGTAGCTGATTCTCATTCACAGTTTCTGTTCCAAAACTGTTCTACTCATTGCAAAAAGTGCTGCATGGTTATATCACAATAACCATGACCAAGAAACTAAGAAAAAAACACATATCATTTGAAATGTTTGTTTTCTGGGCTTCTTTATTAGTTTTAAGTTTTGGTACTTACCTGCCTATATGAATTTGGGGGCTTCACTTTTCATAGCTGTTGCTCAAAGTGATCTAAGGAGTTAACAAAACCCTATCTTCACAGTCTGACTTGAAACCACCCTTCTTAAAATTGAAGCCTGGATTTTTGAGATGTGACTCTTTCATGGGCCCATTTTTGCACCTCATGTAGGCTGACAACACAGACATGGGCTCAGCCCAGATTTAGCCTGGAATGACCACAGATGTCTGAAGAATATCACCTTCCTCGCAGTTCTATATAGATAGATGCAGATGCTCTCTGTCTTCTCTGAACTCTTTGCAGTCATATCAGAGTCAGATTTGGATTTTGTTTATTTGTTTTCAAAAATTTACCAAGTCAGACTGTTCTTTTCCTTGAAATGTATTTGTCCTGTACATGAAAGGAAAAGCAGAGAGGAGGAGCTGGCTGGCATATTCTGAACTACTATATATTGCAGAACAGGCTTCCAGTTGTCAGCGTCTGCACCCTGTAGAAGTATGGTTTCAATTTTACTTTTGAAATCTGAGTCGAGCAATGTTGCCAACACATATTTTTCCCTGTCAAAACATTTCACTTATTCCTGAATCTGTAGACAGCTTTTAGGTTACATCTTTTCCCCAGTCTTATTGAAACAGGATCTTCATTTCTTTTGAAATCATTTTTCATTAGTGTGGGAGCAAAAAGTAGATACTAGAGCTGATAAGTGGCAGCACCTGGCTTAAAGATGTTCCATCAGCTCTTAGTTTCTGTGTGATCACTTCTGATAATTGGAGGATGAAAACCAAAGCAGCAGTCACACTCAAATCATGATAGGTGAAGACATTATCTTTCTTCTTTCTCTATGCTCTGAGTGTTGCCGTGCTGCCTGTGTCCCCTCTTGTTCTATGGAACTGATAGAAAATGCAAAATGCAAACTTAAGGTTTCACATGTTGCTTCAGCAAAAGATTTTTTGACTAATTTGGTCATGATTAGGACTGTCTCACTGTTCAGACTTAAATTAGCTGAAAAAGCATATAATTTTTGGTTTTGGTGAACAACTTATAAACTTATTCACGTTTGTAGTTGTCTTAATTATTTTCAAACATATGCACACATTTCAGTCTAGAGAATTTGTGCAAACAATTGCTTCAGCTGTTTGCTGTTCACTAGCTATTGTTCATGGCATGTAGCAAAGTCATATGAACTACATTGTGTGATTCCTGCTTCCTAACTGGATGTCTGGCAAGAAAATGAATAATAATTGAAAAGCAACAGACAATGTAATGTCACCCCTCCTTCCTTCCCCTCCCATCCCTCCTCCCCCCCCCAAAAAAATCCCTATTTCAGATTATAAATCTTTGTATTCAAGCTAGTATATGCTGTGGGAACAACATGCCTGAGAATTTATAAACTTTAGAGGCAAATAACAGTTCCCTTAACAATTATGAAACAGGATTCCTTGCATTAAAGCACAAAGATATTCAGAATCAATCACTGTTTGTATTGTTTGCCAGCAGTATTTATTGTTTCATTCATGTTTCTGGATTTAAACCATACCTAGTTCCAATACCAAACTCCCCAACAATCTGAGTTTAATCACTTGCCTGACATCAGACTGCAAAGAAGGAGCAGATCTGAGCAGTATAGAGGGAAGATGACACTCTTGAAAGCTTCAGCTTTTATTTCTATCCCAGATTCCTAACAAGATGAAGCTAAACAGCTGTACTATTTGCAAGTCTGTGCATCAGCAACAGACTAGCCAATAGAAATCCAAGCCAACAGAAAATGTGGGTGGCAAGAGAGCCCCAGAGTTCATGTAGGCCATTCTTTTCCAAGGCATGATCAGCTCTTCCTTAAACAATTCTCATTCACCTGAGTCTAGCTCTGTCTTAAAGACTTTCTGTAATGGCAATTTTTCCCAGCAATCTATTGCAGTGCTACATTTTTGCAGTATTAAAAATATTTCATACTACCTTCCTTGATGCAATTTCAGTCTACTACTTTCTGTCCCACCCAAGACATGGCATAAAATTTTTCTGTTCATCCTTCGTATTTACCCTTTTGACATTAGCCATTGTGTCCACCCTTAGGGCCTCCTTTTTTATTCAGATGTCATCGCCTGCTGAGTCTTTCCTTGGAGTTTGTGTTATAAAGACTGATCCTTCACTTACCTCTTTGGATTTTCTTCAAACATTCCATAATCATCTTAAGGTGGAGAAAATATTTCAGATTGTCTTACAGGAAGTATTTCTATTTATTCAATCGAATGTGATATTTGGTTTTCTTCACAACAAAATGCTATTAATACATTGTGATCAATTACAATCTCTAGCTCTTCTTTTGCTACCTAGTTAGCTGTTCTTCAGCTTGCCTTTGGGCAGCTGGTTACTCTTTACTAAATGTAGCATTTTGCACCTGTCCCTGCTGAATTTTCAGTGAGCTCACCATACTAACTTTTGAACCTGTTGGTCAGTCTCAACAGAACAGACTTCAGTTGGCAGAGCTCAGCTGACACTCAGTAATTTCTGACTCAGTTTGTGAAAACAGTCAGCTAGAGGGGGAGAGCATCCCCATGGAGGGGAAGGTTATGATGTGAACTTGATGCTTCTTGGATGCTAGCAACCCTGTACAACATGACTCTGAGGGAAATACAGCTTCATAGAAATATTTGTTTTAAAATTGAAGAGCTGTAAGGTTACTCATGTACTTACAGTCTTATGTCAGATAACTACTCTGGGGTGTTTTTCCTGTCGTACATCCATCGGCTGCCAGAGAACTTACCACAAGGCTTCATGATCCTGGGGTTATGCTGACTGTAGTGCTCAGGTCTTTCCTTGGGTGATACAGACTCCTGGAATTAAACTGAGAGATCTCACATTCAGCAATTACTGCTAATGGTTCAGTCAAAGGCTGTGGGCTGCAAAATAATGGCCAGTACAGGAGACACCTAGTTAGAGAAAATTGTTTTCTAAAATGGCTGATATTTTTAAAGGGGGATTTAGAGTGCATAGTGTTGCAGGCTACATCTTTATTAATGTTAGACAGGAGTTAATTTCTCAGTTGCATTCATTTGGTGAACAAACCTTTCATGGTATGATTGTAGCATCATGAAAGCTCATTAAGTATTGAACTTCTGAATTAATAAAATACAGACTATCACTTTGCTGCAGCCACAATAGAAAAGAATTTTTACTCCACAGTATTCTGGTCTATGAGACAAAAATTGGTACCTACAGCTATGAGAAAAGAAATAGACAATTTCTTTAAGTATAACATTCCTATAACTTTGACAAAATGAAATTGCACATATTAAAAACAGAGTAAAGGGAGGAAGAGGAACAGAGGAAATATAAAGTGAACTGGAAAAATAAAGATCTCTTTCTACATGACCACTATTCCCATTAGTTATTAAATCTCAGCAGAACTACACACAAAAACAAAGACAGTAATTCAAAAGTTACAGTCAAATACCATGAAGTTCTGTGGTGACAGTTGTCTGAAGAATATATGATCAATATGATTTTTTTTTCATTATTTCTACTGAGTTTAAGAAAAAGTCATATAAAATAACATTACTGAGAAAAAGAATATGAAAGTATTTCCCCCCTGTTGAAAAGATATTGCATTTTATTTTGGGGAATGTTTGGGCTTTTTACTGAAAAAAATAAACACTGAAAACAGAAGGTATCATATTGAGGTGTTGCTTTTTAGGAGATCCTGAAGTGCTGATAAAAACAGAGATATCTGTGAGGAATTACAGACCATTCAAAATTATTTTGTCCTGGAATAAAGATTGATGATGAATTTCTGGCTATTTCTTAGTCTTGATTGCCTAAGTAGAAACATACAAGCCATTTGCAGTGAAAGAAAACTGAAGGAAAAATTGACTGACATATGATAGGATGTTGAAATGTATGATTTGGGGATTTTAGGTCTCTTTCTTCTATTTCAAATAAGAAGTTTAATCCCATGAGAATGTATAGAAAACAGAAGTGAGCTGGCTGAGAATTTTCTACTCCACATTTTCTTTGACAGAAAGATGCATTTCTGACTAAACAGGGTTTTTTTTTTAAATGTATTCCTTCATTTAAAATGTAACTTCTTTTTGTCTGAAAACAGAAATTCATAACTTTTACAGCATAAAAATGAAGTAAAGACTTCAAGTAAAGTATTTTTTTTTTCATGAAGGGTTGAAAGAGTAGGCCAAGCTTCTTCAGTTGCCATCCTGGTTTTATCAGTGGTTGTCATCTGAGGTGAGTAGTCTTACAGTGTTAACTCTTAAAAACATATACCAGATGATTTTATAATAAAACAAACAAATGACACAACAGGACATAAGAGTACAAACAAGAAAATAGAATGAAGGGAAAAAAAGAGGAAAGTATTACTATTAAAATTAAAAATTTTAAAAAAAGCAAAGCAATTGAGGTTAAAAATAAACTTGCTGTCTTAAGTGATGGCAACATGAAAAAAATGAAAGTTTTGAACAATGTCAGCAATACAATAAATGACAAAATATTACCTCACTGGTTTGTTCTAGCTGTGTCAAAATCCATTTTTTGCATTCACTTTTCTATTCTCTTCACTGTCCATAATAAATGTCCTCATAGGAATCCAGCTGCTGACATAGTTTTTCATTTGGCCAGCTGACTATCATGCATACACCCCAATTTTAGGATTCAAGAGGTAAAATTATTCTTTAGAAGACAGTTTTTCTTGCCTTTAAACCCAAAGACGGTCACCCAGCTTAGCTGGTTAGACTATGGTGTTAATGACACCACGGTTGTGGGATTGATCCCTGTATGGGCCAGTCCCATGAGAGCTGAGCATGAGATCCAATGATCCTTGTGGATCCCTTCCAGCTCTGAATATTCTGTGTCGTTCTTTGTATCTTATCTCTTCATGTTTCTATTACCCTGCATTTTTTAATTCTGTGAATGTCAGACAAATGAATGGATAAGAGAGCTGTGAATAATGCAGTGTAGTATGAAGTGTATAGAGGTACTGATTGCACAGCATGGTTGGGAAGATTCATGTGTTTGTCTAAGGCAGTGCTTCTCTGCTACCTTTGGCTTGCAAAAAGGGTACTGCATTGGGCATGCCTGAGGGAACACATGCCCAGCAACAGCACATTTACTCCTGATGCTTAGAAAAAGCCACTTTAACATGTCTCAGGTACAGCTTCTCTGGGGTATCTACCTATGTGCTTGTATTTGGAGTAGCTCAAGTCCATGAGCAATGCATGGACACGCTGGCAGGTACAGGCAAGGTTATATAAGTGAAAAGCCTATATCCACAGAGCAGGTAGAATTCTGTGCTACAGAGGTGAGTCATTGGCATGTAAGGAAGAGAAAACACCCACCATTCACTAGGGACAGTTGGTGCCATATACAACAAAATCCTGCCTTGACTGTTGCTTCTTCTCGTAACTGTATTAATAGGTGCTCGTCATAACTACATCCTTCTTCCTTCTAGTGGGAATGTTTTAGATGTAGTGAGGAATGGCCACATTTCAAACTGAGAGCATTTCCAAGGTTTCTGTGTCCATCTCTCATCTAATTTTTGGAGAAGTAAATCCATCACCCAGTTGAGTGGCTCTTCTGCTTGAGAAGGTATTTGTGTACACATACAATTTATTTTCAAGCGTTATCTCTCTTCACCTTACACATCATAAACATGTAAGTATAAAGTAATATGATTTGTTTCTATAGAGACAAAAAAAAAAAGTACTTTAAGAAAATAAAGGAATTTATAAGAAATGTTTATGCGAAGTTCAACACACTTTCTAGCCATTGCAGGGGTACTTGGCAAACAAAAGGTTTCTAACTAGGCCTTGAGGCAGCATCCAAAGCAAAATCCCTTTTTTTCCATCTATGACCAAAAAGAAGTTGAGACAATATCCACTCTGTCTTCCTCTTCCAAACACAATCAGCTCTTTCTAATTCTTTTATCTTTGTCCTAAGAAGTCTCTCATGATGAATGCTCGCTAATTGTAATTAATTCCAATGCACTGTTACCTTTGGCAATGCCTAATTTGAATAGGTTTTCATGCAATGACCTATTTAACATGGTGTTGTTTAACCCCAGCTAGAAAACTGGATTGGTTTTTCCATAAATAGATTTTTGATTTGGCTCTTCTTTTTATTTCTCTTTTTATTTTTCTTCTTCTTCTTCTTCTTCTTCTTCTTCTTCTTCTTCTTCTTCTTTTTCTTCTTCTTCTTCTTCTTCTCCTTCTTCTTTTTCTTCTTCTTCTTCTCCTTCTTCTTCTTCTTCTTTTTTTTTTTTTTTGGTGGGTGTTTTGTATTGGGTTTTTTTGTTTTTTGATGTTCACCACCTGAAGATCACACTGTGACTAACCTTGACTCTGCCATGTGTGTATATAGCCCTTTGGTGTGCCGTGGATTTAAGAAGAAGAGCTGAACAAATCCCGACATAATCAGAACACTTTCTCTTGCCCTTGGGCTGGAGATAGGCCAGGACAATGCCTTTTATTGAAGAACAGAAATATAAAATGTATCACATCTTTTGAACTGACATGTAGAATTTACCAAAATGGAAACCACATGTTTCTAAAAATTTAAACACAGAGGTGGCTGCACCAGCATTATATTCACATCTGGAAGCAGCCATCTCTCACAGAGGCAGCTTTATAAATCTTTTCTGGGGGCACTATCCCAAATTTCACTTTTCCTGGGTTAAAATACAATAAGATACACTGAAAAACACACAGCTAATGTAGGAACATAATATAAAGAATAGACAGGAACAAGAACAAAAGGACATACATCAAATGGGAGAGAAGGGAAAGCAATTTGTGTCATTTCAGAAAAAAATCATGAGTGTACCTTTTGTTTTTCCTTCTGCCTATGAGCACATTTGGCAGCACGGTATGATTGTTATCTAGCTTGCCTTTGTTCAGCTTGCAAGTGTATGCTGAGAGTGACCAAATTAAATAATACCTTCTTACTCAAAAGAACAGTTTCTTCTGTGTACTCAAAACCACATCTTCTTTATTGGCTGAAATAAGTTTTTACTACATTTTGGCACAAAAGAGCAGTGGGACACTGAGCAGAACTATCTGCCTTGTGCATTGTCTGAAGAATTGCTAACTACACCCGAATTTCACCCACTTTATTGCTGGTGGCACAGAAGGCAGAAGCACTGTGGCTTGGCATTTATCAAGTGGATCTGTATAAATTTAGAGAGAAGTACTGCTATTAGACATATAGTATGGAGGAGTGATTCACTCCTGTGACTACCAGAATGAGAAATTCTTCAACTTGCAGGTTGAACTGGAGGTAGGATTTCCTGATCTTCACCAGAGGATTCTCTGGGCCTCTGATTTAGAGAACAGGGCTTAGGTATTTGAGCACAAGGAGCAAAGAACAAGTTATATATTTCTCTTTGAGGCTTGGTTGCTTTGCTGGTGGGATGCCTGGTGTGGAGGGCTCAGCAGGGAAAAACAGGAAGCAAATGCCATATGGGTTTGAGTTCTGTAAAAGAGAAATGGGTATATCAAATTCTGCAGTATGGAATAGAACCATATTTTTATAAGGAGTGTTGACAACATTGAAAACCCAAGCAGGAGGCCAGAAAAAGATTACCCATGCCCTTACCTGTCCCTCAGAGACATGTCCCTCTCATTAAACAACTGGGAAGTTCCACTACTGTGTACATTTGTGTCTTAGTGGAAAAATTCAAGGGAAGCAAGTTCCAGTAGTGTCACAGAGCTCTTCAAAGAGTTGAAGGTAGGTAGCTCTTCTAAGTAGAGAAAGGGCTTTAGCTTTTCTGCCTTCTCAGCTGTTGGAGACAGATTCCTGCCAAAAGAGCCAGCAGTTGGGAAATGGCAAAAAAAAAAAAGTTACGTGTTCCTTTCAAACAGGTGCACTATGCCTGCAGCAAAGAGAAAGACACATGAGAACATGCATTTGCACAAGGAGGCATTAGAATAAAAAAGGCTTGAGCTGCAGAGACTGAAATATCTTTACAAGATGGCAGGCAGCCAGAAAGCTGAAGAGTGGGGGGATGACTGCTTTTTCTTATTTTTCACATTTTTGATTGAAGACACTTGATTCTGATTTCAGCTACGTGGGTACATATTGATGCTTAAAATGTGAAATCAGCTGTTATTCAGAAGCTGATTTAACAAGCTAGGCAGGAATATCTGCCAGCGTAGCTAAGTTCAGAAATCAGGCACAGGTTTTCTGCCAAAAGAATTGGGAACCAAGAAACCATAACAAAACACAGCCACATCAGCCAGTGTATGTTGCTACAGATCAGACCCATATTAAAAATATTTTCTCAGTATAACAGGAATATTTAGGTGTCTTTTAAAAGAGTTTATTGAGTTTAAGATAACACAGTTTGCATTTTACTACACAAAATGCTGCAATGCCTTTCAGTGTATGCCTCTATTTCTGTCCTTATGTGCAACTGAGTTCTTTATGCCTGCAGAATTCTAAAGTAACATAAAGATAGCTGTATATGTACAGAATATCTGTCAGAGGGTTTGGCCTTTGTTATAACAGCCGTGAGTTTGCAGGATGTACATGCAACCATCTGTACCTTTCCCTGAAGTGCTTATCTGTGTGATCCTTCAAAAAATTAAACCTATTCTTTGAATCACACAGATACATATTTTTCACTCATATGTAATTGGTGTTTAGAAAATAAAAGCTGTTATTCTCAGTTCCCGTCTCTCAAACAATTTAACATTTTCAAAGAAAATACATACTTTATAAGTGAATCCAAGATCCCTCTAACTAAATATGTTCCATTTTCCTCACATCTTGAGAATTTTATTCTGCTTCTTCATTGACAAGCATAATGGAAAAAGTGGCACAGCAAGAGCTCTGCTTATTATTTGCTTTGATAGGCATAACTGGAAGGAGATGTTCTAAGCTCCAAGTATTTCAGGTAGCCATTTTAAAAGGTAATATTTACAGACTGGCTCTCTGAGCTAGAGAAAAGCCTTACAATTCAAAACTTCTATCTGATAACATCCTGTCCACTCGTTCCAGTTTATTTTGCTGAGGCTTTATATGGTGATACAAAACAAATGTCACACAGTTGCAATTTTTAGGCTCAAAATTTTATGTCTGTTCTCATTGCCTATAGTATCAAATTCTTCACATTTTCTGACAATGCATATGAAGGTTTCTAACACAGAATCAAATCTTTTTGTCATCTTTTTGTCATAATCTCATTGCTGTAATATCATCACCTTTGGCAATCATGTCTGACAGTTCATGAAAATGCAGATTGCCATGAAATCTACAAGGAAGGAGCCCTCAGATGCCAATGCATCCTTAGGGCAACGAGTCAAACTACAAAGTTTATTGCTCTTCAAGTGGTCACATCCCTTCGGCATTTTTTCCCAGTCTTTCTCCTCCTTGAATCTTGCACTCAAGAAAAGAAAGAAGTCATATAGCAAAATGAACATTACTATACTGATTTTTTTAGAAACTTTGATTCTGGATTTAGATGAGCTCTAGGTGGGTAAAAAATTGCACTATCAATTTTCATACCTTCTCTCTCAAATGGCATATTTTATTCCGGTTTAAATTTTGTTTGTTTTTTTCTTATCCTGACTGTTATTTTTGAGGAATTGAAAATTATAAAATACTAAATAAGCTAAAATGTTTTTTTTTTAAATAGATGGTGGGGGGGAAAAAAAACAAGTAAAGCAAAATTAAAGTGGACAGTGTCAAGAGTTGAAAAAATAGGGATATTTAAATTCAATTGAAGTACATAAGAATCATCTGTGCATATTATACAATTGTTAAGTACTGTTAGGAAACAGCATGGTCCACAGAGCCTATCTGAACACTAAGAAAAATAGTTGTCTGACAAGGTCTACCCTGACCAGACATGAATTATGCCAAAGAAGATAAGAATATGAAATCTGCAATGTATACAGGAAATACAGTATAAAAGTCCATCTTAACCCACATGAATTTCCCAATAGCTTTTTGTCTGAGGCTGAAATAAATCAGCCAGAATAAAGAAGGATTCAGTTCTGTTTGTATTTTCCTATATCAACATGGGAAATATCCTCTACTCCACTGAAAAGTCAGTTTTAAAAAAAGGAACAACAATCGATTTTTGTGTCTTGAAGACACATAAATGCTAGTGACTGATTATCACGATGTATAAACATCAAAAAGCATAAGATTCATTAGGACATCAGCATAAGAAATATTTCTGAGACAGAACATATAAATCAGAAAGTCACTGCGGATCAGAGGTAGAAGTTACTGACAGGTATCTGGTAAAAAACAAGATAATCCTGTCATCTGACATCCAGTTGACTACATTCTGGTGTATTAACTAAGTCTTCATTGATAATTCATGATTATTCTTCGAGGGTACACTCTGTTTAGAGCAGCTCTTGCAATGTTTGTCAGACGCAATACTGACTCTGTGACTGACTCAAGTCTGTTGTTTACTGGTACCTTTGAGTTCCCTAGGAGAGAAGTTAAATAGGGTTAAGCTGCAAAACAGGGCATGGAATAAGAAAAGGGGATGAGAAGGAAGTTTGAGATACCAGAGGCAGATGAAAGTCTACAACCACTTTTGTAATTAATTCATTATTAAGAGCAAGAATTTGCAGGCTTTCTTTTCTGATGTCACAGATTTGCACTGTAAGGTAATGAGAGCTTCAGAAGAAAAACAAATAAGCAAACACTGCAAAATTGCAGCGATGAGATTAAAAAAAACCCAAACCAATTGTTATTAACAGTCATACTGTTATGCATAATCATGCTATTTGTGCATGACTAGAGGACTACATGGACTCCAGGGTCATTAGCAAAAATTTCGTTATGTGCTGGATTCTAAGTTACACAGATTATGCCTCAAAACCAAATTTAAACTCGCCAAATGCACTACTGTATCGTAAGAAGGTACACGGCAGACTAGGGACATAACCTCACACAATCAGGACCTGGATCACAGAGCCTCAGGAAGATCAGAGCTGATCCCATCTGCTCCATCAGTCCTTAAATTGTTCAAGTCCTATTCTAATACAAGCAGTAAGCATTTTCATTCCTCTTAATTCTTTTATTCTTATGAAGTTCATTCCAACCATGAATGTTTGTTGTTGCAACCATAGTGATAACAGATAGTTACTGGAGACAGTACACTCAAAGTATTTTCAACAACTCTTTTTGAAATTTGACTATATTAGGGTCTCTCTGCGGTAATGCTGCAATAAAGATACAATGTTGATATAATTCTTACATCAGTTTTCAGTTACGACATTAGCAACTGCTTTGTTTAAGACTACTCCAGAAGCTATGAAGAGGGATCATTCCTTCATCTCAGCATTTTCCTGAGAAAATACAACTTCTCGGTATTTTCCTCAGAATTTCACTTGTGCTTAAAATCTTCTGGGAAGGCATCTACAGCATTTAACACACTCCAAATGTAGAATAAATTTCCAATATTTGGTTTTACATGACTAAAATAAGTAAGGAACTTTTCTTGAGGGCACATTGATATAGGCATAAAGGAGAATTTGCACTACTTTCAGAGAAAATCCAGTTCTTTCACATGACATAAAGACAGGAAAAGCAAATGAAGTGAGTAGAGATGAGAATAAAAAGTATGAGGAAGAAAACAATTATACATATTTTCCAAATAAAATCGAGCAAAATAAATTTTTATGGACTCAGTGAGATTTTTGGGTGAGATATGGAATCTAGAAATTTAAATTCTTACTTCTATTTTTGTATATTAGGCACTCATATATTCTGCCGCTTGAGTGCCTATGTATGTATATGTACATGCACATATACTTGTACATGTATATCACAGACTCTTCTCACAAGCTGTTAAAAGCAGAACATATCCACCAGGAAGTGGAGCTGATCCAGCAAACAGCTTTCCTAGCTTTGCAGTGTGCCATTTGTATATGACAAGGAATAAAGTAGAGTTGCAATTAGATCTGTGCAAGTAATGGAGAACAGATCTCAAAACTAGCAATCAAATTATTCAAGTAAGCTGTCCAAGGAGTTATTTCAGCTAAGTATGTGCTTAGCATGAAAAGGTGAGATAGACATTGTCAGCAAAGAGGGATTGAGAGCTTTCTTGAAAGGCATAGCAGGGTTAGTGGTCCTTTAATTGGGCCCTTGGTAGGAAATCAGAGCAGAGAGATTGTTTTCTTTGGACGTGTGAGATATTGTGGAGATGTAAAATCAATGGAGCATTAGAAGTTTGAATTTTTGTAAGCGTAGTAAGGCAGTGAGCTGGCTAAAGAAAAATACAGTAGGAAATGTCCAGCTGGAAGTTTAAGCAGAAAAGGATTAAGATTGAACCTGACTCTCCTCTTTTCATTACTCAGTACTTAATGCACTAGAGTTTCTTTGCAACTCAGTTTATCAAGTGAGTTTCTCCTTTTCCTGCTCATATTTAGGATATTTTCCTGCTCATACTGGATTCCTTAATTTTCTTGAGTGAGTAGACCTAGTAAAATCATCACATTAGAATATATTTACTCTGCTGAGAGTACTTGAAAATACAAAAGGCACAGATTTCAAAAAGACAAGAATACAGCATAGCATACCTTAAAAAAGAACAACTCAGCAATATTAGGCATTCCACCCTCTTCAGATTTCCCATGGTATTTAAAATTAATAGGAATTGTTTAAAAGTGGAGAAAATTAGTAGTGTAAAATAAGAGGAAAAATTAATCCACCTGATATGTCTCAGTCTGGAGACATGATACTTTTGACTAGGAAATGCATAAAATAGTTATAATGTAAAATGATAACCCGTCAGCCTACCCAACCCCCCAAATTCACAGTAAATTCCTACTGTGAGACAGGCAGAAAAATAATATTTCCAATAAATTTTATTTGATTCAGTGAAAAGACAACCTTGTTTGTGTTTTGGGTGCTTTTTGTAAATTTTATTTAAATTAAGAAGAAAAAAAAAAAAAAGTCCAGTATGCAGAATGTTTTCCTTTTAGGTCTCTAAACTGACTATAGTCTGATACGGTGGTAATAAAAAATTATCATCTGGTTTATGACCTATGTAAAAGGCACTAAGTGGTCCAAGTCTGTGTTTTCCTGGACATATCACTAAAGGAGCTGCCCTGCACAGTATTCTCACCCTGAAAAAAATTGCTGGAGTAGATCCCATGGAAGACAGTGGGATGATGAAATCTTTCCAATGATCCTTCCTGTATGGAACAGTGCAGAAGGGACACAGTGCTGATCGGCTCTCAGATTTTCACTTAATCATTCTTCAGCCATTTAGCTAGTAAATTTTTAAGAGGAGGAAAATCAAAGCCTGGGTGCAACCACAGAAAAGGATTATTCATTCTGGCACTGTGAATGAATATTCGGATAACAACACGTTATCAGTCCTACTCCCACGATATTAACTCCCTGGTATTTCTCAAACCTGACTACTGTCTCTTGGCAAATTCCCTGGCAAGAAAAGTTGCAACATTTTTTTTTGTTGAATAAAATAAAAATGTTTTCTCAGATTTTTCCTGAGCAGTTGTTTTCTAAATTTACTAAATATATCAGCTACCTCCGTGATTCACATGCCAAGGCTGCTCAAAAACCACCATCTAGACATGAGTAGAGCTCAGCAGCTCCTAAGGGGTTAAACTTGCTATTCTGAGCTGAGCCAATTTCACTTTGTATGTTCTGCAGTGCAGTGAAAGTTAATTCATTCTAAAGCACAGAGCTTTCCAGCAACATTGTTAATATTATAATGTTCCTTTGCTGCACTGTCCTAGCTAGTTTATTAGATGAAAGAAAAATACAGATGTGCTGACAAGCAGAGTTATACCTACCCACACCGGAAAAATTTTTATTAAAATTACTTTAAATCGTTTTTATGCAGAATTATAAGCTCCTTTAAAATTCCAAAGTAGTTATTTTGATTTTTAGTAGTATAGCTGATTACATTAGATATAGGCCTGCTGTTTGTTTTCTTTTAATAAAAAGGCATGCTTTTCTGATTGTGTGAGGATAAGTTTTCTCTTTTAAAGCTGCAGTAGAATTTCCTGAATTAAAAGGTAATTGGGTTAGATGGGTGGTACATTTAAAGATATAGAAAAAATTAATATACCAAAATAATTTTTGAATACATTTAAAGATATAGAAAAAGATTAATATATACATTGAATACATTTGAATACATTAAAGATATAGAAAAAATTAATATACCAAAATAGTAACACAAAGACAGACATTATGTCTGTTTCTAATAGGAAAGCAAAACAATCCAATAGTCCTAGAGTGATTGCTGGGGAAAATACAAAACCTGGTTGATCCCACATGCAATAGGTATAGTGAAACAAACAAACAAAAAAATCATAAAATTTATCTGCAGAATGGAGTGAAGGTTGACAGCACATTCAAAGTCGAATGCATTTATTGGGTAGTCTGTTTCCTATCTGAGCTCTAGCAGTCAGATAAAGGTAGAAACAGTTTATTACAATATACAAAGGGCTCTAAGAAAGCCATCTCACAGGTTAAAGTTTAGCAGTAGACAAACTGGGAATAAAGGTACCAAAACAAGATTTAACACCTCTTCTTCCATTTCACTCAACACAACTCTGAATTCTAGTGGCTTTTGCATTATTTAAACCTTATTTTGTGCCTGTATCTTGTTGGATGTTTAGATCCCCTTGACACATGTATGAAGCAGTTGATTTTGCTTTCATTTCAAGGCCTTATCCTGAGTTCTAAACACATATAGAACAATGTCATTACCATGGCATCAATGCCCCTGAAAATCCACAAAAACAGCTCACACCCTGCCGTACCTAACAAACTACCCAGCTTATTTCCAAGTCAGTGACTGTCATCACCTCCAAAGGCTGAGCTCTTTGTAAAATCCAGCTGAGGACAGCACAGCACAGCCCCTGTGCTGTCCAGAAGCCGATGTGAAGTGAGAGCAGGAGCACAAACATCAGGGTTAGGAGAGGTGGTTGTTCAGCAGTAATTCCAGTTGAGGTCAGAGCCAAATTCAGTGCTGGCTCCAAAGGCTGAGCTATGGATTGGCTGAAAGGGATCCAAACTGGAAGAAACCTTGGACAGTGAAAGATGAACGGTGTTGTGTTCATTCCTGTTCTTTGTCTCCATTACTTTTTGACAGTCCATTTGCTGGCCATTGGTTTAAAACTATAACTGTCCTTGGAACACAGTTCTCTTTTTCAATACCTCAAAACCTGCTGAGGACCCATGCTTCAAGGCACTCTTGTAACAGTTCTCATATCTTCCTTTTTTTCAGATTCTGAGAGTTTAGCCAGATAATTTGATTTGACTGCTCAGGACACAAAGAAACATTGGGCAATTTCACTCAAGTAAAAGTTCAAGGGAGATTTTAAAAGCTTCTCATGTGCATAAATTACTCACGTTTCTCAATTTCTGAAATTATCTAAAAAGGGAATTAAAGAATACTAAAAATGTAAAACTAAAAAATGTAATACAAAAATAAGGATGTTTTTAAAAATCAGATATGTTGTAGAATCAGCTTACAGTTTGAAAGAGTTATCATGTTCCTGAAATAGAGACAGGTTATCATTCTTTATCCTCAGGCAATTTTAAGTATGATCATACAAACAAGCAAACAAGCAAGTGCAGTGTTTTAGAGGCAGGAGAGTAAGATGTTTCATTGCATGAGGAAAATAGGAGAAACTGAATGAACAGGATGTCTTTAGATGAAAAGACAGAGCAGATGACAACAGACACTCCCTTAAGGAAGGAAGTATGAGATAAATGCCAAGAAATTAGGAAAAGAATGAGGACATCCAGAAAGTGACATATTAGTGATGTGTTGAGTGGACAGCAGAGAATGTTGTCCCTTGTGTGGGACATTTGAATATGAAGATACTACATCTAAAATTTCCATAAATGAAAAAAATATTCATTGTGTTCCTGAAAGTCTCCTTTTTTTTTTTTTTACAAGCTGTCTCAGGACTGACTTTCTTTTCTAGAACTTCTACCAGTTCTTAGAATTATCTAAGTGCATCACAATAATCTTGAAATGCCGCAGTTTGTAAAATTAGCTGCCTTGTGCATATCAGAGAAAATGGTGATTCAAAGATGATATAAATTTAATCTGAGCTGAAGATTTCTCAAAAGAATGAGCAGAGCTAGAAATAACATTGACTAACAAACCAGGCCCATGCCATGAGGATTTAGCCTTGGTGAATAACTGTGAATGGCTAATTAAAACAATGCTTATGGAAGGAGCAATCCCAGACATGGGGAGGCATGGGAAAGCATGGCTAGCATACCAATACAGGGTCTTTGAGCAGCATTGTTAAATGTTTGGCAGCGAGGTTGGAACTAGAGGACTTTTAAGGTCCCTTCCAACCCAAGCCATTCTATGACTCTATGATTCTATGTCCAAAAATGAGGATCTGACCATGTATTCAAGCTTCTGCGCTCACCAAGCTTCCCAGGCACATCCTGATATATACACCATGGTATGACATATAGCTGCTGCTTTTTGAGTCTAGAGCTTTCAGAAGGAGGAAATCAACACTGCACGGACCAGATGAACTTCAACCAAGCCCCCAGTAATCTGCAAGTATTTGAAAGTCCACTTAGATGTTGTTACGATCCGGTTTAAACTCAGAAAAGCAAAGAAAGCTAAGTCTCTGTACATAAACTGGAAAGAACTTAGAAGGTTCAAAATATTCCCAGAAACGAGATTAAAATCAAACGAGGTTAGATGGTGATGCCATTTTATTTAATAGTAAAAGAAGCAAAAAGAAGGGAAGAGAAAAGAAAGAGAGAAAGAAATGGAAGAAGTGTGCATGGGGGTTGGGGGCACAGGGAGAGGTGACAGGGGTTAGGTGGAACCATATCACCCATCCGAGGGTCCCAATGATGTCTCGTTGCTCCCCCCCATCTGCTCTGCTGGTGGTGAGGGTCTCCCATCGCCGCCGTGGCCTCGCTGCCACACGGTGCCACACGCCAGAGGGTGCAGAATCCCGTGGATTAATGCACACTTTGGGCCAGGTGGGAACGCCCACGTGTCTCCCCTTGCAGGGGCCAGCTTGACACTGTCCCCTGCAACACTGAGGGTCTGTTGCATCATCTCTGGTGCTCTGGGGCAGGGTCTGGGCACCCCTTTGAGAGGGGGCCCCTGTGATGGGCCATGTCACCCCCTTCTGCTGTGGATAAGCTTCCTTCCTTAGCAGACACCTGTCTTTCAAAACCGAGACAGGCAGTCTCTGTGCCTCTGACCACAGGCTTTTCCAGGACACCCAAAGCCTCTCCTCCCCCCACCCTTTGGTGCAGGGGGTCTGTGTGAGCCTGGCAGCTGATAGCCCTGGGGCTGTGGTCTCCCCCTTGGAGGTGTTAAGCGTGTGCTTTGTGAATGTCCCCAGGCCTGAGTTGTTCCTTTATCTTATCTTCATCAGCAGGTGGTGTAAGGCCTCAGTCAGGACCCTATTCAGGATGTGGTAGTCTTCTCTGCAGCTTTTGTAATACAGTTTTAAAAGTCTTTCAAGAAAAGGTTTAAGTCATAAACAATAATATTTCAGTCTCTGACAGATGTTGCTTTTTTTCTGTTTGTTCTGGTATGAGGTTGTTGTGGTGGGTTGACCCTAGGTAGGCTCCAGGTGCCTACCAAAGCTGCTCCATTACTCCCCTCCTCTGATGGACAGGGCAGAGAAAATATAATCAAAGACTTTTGAGTTAAGAACAGGGAGAGATCAGTCACCAAATACTGTCATGGGTCAAAACAGACTCAGCTTAGGTAAATTAATTGAATTACCAATCAGAGGACAATAATAAGAAATAAAAGTAAATTTTAAAACATCTCGTTCCCCCAACCCCTTCCATTTTCCAGAGCTCAGCTTCACTCATGATTTCTCTACATGCTCCCCACAGTAGCACAGGAGGATGAGGAACGGGGCAATGGTCAGTCACAGGTTGTCTCTGCTGCTCTTTTCTCCTCACTCTCTGCCCCTGACCCAGCACACAGTCCATCCCACAGGAGACAGTCCTCCACAAACTCCTCCATGGTCTTTCCCATGGACTACAGTCCTTCAGGAACTGCTGCGGTGTCAGTCCCTTCCATGGCGTGCGGTTCATCAGGAACAAACTTCTCCAGTGTGGGTCTCCTACGAGTTCCTCCCCAGGAACCTGCTACAGCACAGGTTCCACCCTCCATGGGTGCATGGGTCCTGCCAGGAGCCTGCTCCAGCTCCACAGGGTCACAACCTACTTCAAGCACATCCACCTATTCTGCCATGGGGATCTCCACGGGCTGCACATGGATCTTTCTCCACCGTGGACCTCCATGGGCTGCAGGGGCACAGCTGCCTCACCATGGGCTGCAGAGGAATCTCAGCTCCAGCACCTGGAGCACCTCCTCCCCCTTCTTCACTGACCTGGAGATTTGCAGAGCTGTTTCTCCCACATATTCTCAGTCCTGTCTCACGACTGGTGTCGCACAGCAGTTTCTTCCCCCTCTTCTTAAATATACTACCTCAGAGGCACTACTGCCATCATTGATGGGTTCTGCCTTGGCTGCCAACAAGTCCATCTTGGAGCTGGCTGGCATTGGATTTGTCAGACATGGAGGAAGCTTGTGGAAGCTTCTCATAGAAACCACCCCTCTAGCCACCCTTGCTACCAAAACCTTTCCACAGAAACCCAATACAGCTGTATGTGTGTCTGTAAGAGTATAATTTGTTGGCAAAAAATAACATGAGCTGGCAGCCTGTGCTCATAGCACAGGACAACCATATCCTGTGCTGCATCTAAAGGAACATGGCCAGCATGTCAAAGCGGGTGGGTCTCTCCCTCTATTCCACTCTCATGGGACCCCACGTTGAGTACTGTATTGAGCTCTGGAGTCCTCAATACAAGAAAGGTGTGAACCTCATAGATCATGTCCAGAGGAGGACCACAAAGTTAACAAGGGGACTTCCCTATGCAGACAGGCCGAGAAAATTTGGGCTGTTCAGCCTGGAGAAGAGAAGGTTGCTTGGAGACCTCATAGGAGCCTTCCAGTATCTGGAGGGGGCCTACAGGGAAGCCAGAGAGGGACTCTTCTTCAGGAACTGTTGTGTTAAGATAAGGGGACACGGGTACAAACAGAAAGAGAGTAGGTTTAGATTAGATGTTAGAAAGAAATGCTTTACTGTGAGGATGGTGAGGCTGAGGCACTGGAACAGGTTGCCCAGAAAAGTTGTGGAGGTACCAGTCCTTGCAGTGTTCAAGGCCAGGTTAGATGGGGCTTTGAGCCACCTGGTCTAGTTCTTGACCATGGCAGGGGCATTGGAACTAGATGATCTTTAAGGTGTTTTCCAAGCCAAACCATCCTATGATTCGATGGCTCTAATTTATAAATTTAATACATTTTGTTTTATCACTATACTGATAATATTTATTACATGTAGCAGTTGACATGTGATAATCTGTTATTTTTAACCACCATAATCTTGCTTTTGCTCTTAGAACATGTGTTTAGATGAAGTCTAGGCTCACAGACATACTGAATGAGGGAGATCTTTTCCCAAATATTGTTTTAATACAGCTAAGTGCATAATTTCACATCCAGAGACAAAAAAAAAAAAAATAGAGGGAGAACCAGAGGACAGATATATATACAGTAAAAATGTTAAAATATAGTGATGTTTTCATGTGAGTTTGTAGGTGCTATGTTGGAAGAAAAGGCTGTTTATGGTTTGGCATAAATAATGGGAAATGTAATTAAAAATAGTCAGGTGACAGCCTAGTGTACAGTTCCAGTGAGGTTAATAGGAAACTAATCCTTAATTCCACACTTCATAAAATTACAGAAATTGGA
>NW_008236767.1:7223366-7265433 GCF_000691975.1 Corvus brachyrhynchos
CGGAATACAAAAATGTTATAGGTCTTGAGAAGATACCTCACAGTGAGACATTTAGAGTCTGTTTTATTCACTTCAATAAAGAGAGAGTTCAAAGTTCTTGATCATAGACCTTAGTACTGTGTAGAAAATAGTAGATACTAGGAGGTAATTTAATCTAACAGAATGGCATAACAGGAACAAAAAGGCTCAAAGCATAAGGCAAACAAAATTCTAATTAAAAATAAAGCACAAATGCTCCTGAAAGAACATCACAAATTGTTAGAACCAAATCTTAAGAGGAATTGTGGCTTTTCTGTCTCTGCATTTCTTCCAATAAATACACCAAACTTGAGCAAGAAAGATATTTTAGCAAAACACTTAACTGTTGGGCTTGATACGGGGAAAGCTGAATGAAACTTAACGACCTATGATTTACAAGAAGAGGTCAGACTAGACTATCTAATAGTGCCTTCTGACCTCACACACTATGAATCTATGAATAAATCTATGAAAATGCTATGACTCACCACTTCCTTGAGAAAAATCCATTTTTTTTCTTGCATTTAAAACAAGGTGGGTTCTCCAGTGCATTGAGGGTAAATTTCTGCACTGGTCAAAGCTGCCTGGGAAGCCATGGAGGTGTTGATTCTTAGTCCAAGTTAGGCTGTCTTCTTGCATTGATTTCACACTGGCTAGTGGTGTTGCATATCTATGCTGGCAGCTGTCAGGGTTCTGGCAACTTCTGGTTATAACACTAATTATGACACCATTTCCCCTTTTTAAATGGTGATTGGGACTGCACATCTTCTTATTGCCCCTTTCTGTAGGCCACTCTTTGGTCTTTATCCCTCTTTGAAAACAGGCACCAAAGCAGATGTGTAGGAGCTGTCTAATTCTGCCCTTATCAGAAGAAACTGTGTTGATTTTACTGTCTGAAAAGAAATGCAGATGATAGCCAGACAGATAGAATCCATGCAAGCCAAACCCTTAATGACCCTAAGGATTCTGCAAACTTTTAAAAGTAGAAAAATGGGCAGGATAAAATGAAAGTGAATTCTACCTTAATTCCAGACATCATAGTGTTTACAGCTGAAAAGTAGAGCTCCCTGAGCAGAAGATTTCTAGGGAAGATGGTTGAAAAGATAAAAATAGTGACAAGTTTTAAAGAGAGAACTCTATAAAGCCCAAAAATGAGCAAAGATGGGTGAGAAAGAGGCACTTCTGGGATAAAGAGGCTGCTCTGTATTTTTACCAGGAGGGCATCTTTTCATTTCCAACAGGAATGTGGTTGTTTTCTGCAGAGAAAATACTGGAAGTCAGTAACATCTGAAATTTGTTCTATTCTCTCAGGATGAATCCTTTCTTGGGATATGAGGGGCAGACAGCTGATTTGGAGAGATATTGCTTATATACCTATGAGCTGGCTTTGGTGTATGGGTTTTTTTGGCAGGTTCCTGTGTAAATTTTACAGCAGTGTATCACAGTTTGTTTAGCAAAAAAGTAATAAAGTTAAAACCATACGAGTAGAAAAAAAAAAGCTTTTCATATGCCATGATTATGGATTTGTGTTTAAGATGTTAACACCTCTATATATCCTGCAATAATGATTTTACCCTTTCTTATGACCAGCTCCAAACCCTCAGAGTGTTTTTTTATACCCCAAAATATCTTCCTTTGCTATTACAGAAGATTAGTTACAAAAAAGAGGGAGATATTCATCCAGTAAAGGTCACATCACCTTGATTACAGACAGCCAGTAAAGCAGACTTCTTATCTCTAGCAGAAAGGAATGGTACAAATCTGAAAAGTTTTAATCTCATGCCATTAAATAAATAAATAAATAAATAAATAAAAGAATTTTTTTAAATTTTTTTTAAAATTTCTGTTTCTTACTATTAATCCCTAGAAATCTGCACAGCCCATTTTAATGCCATGCTAAGTAAATGGAATTAATTTGACAATGCTCATCTCTGAACTTCCCACCTCAGGATTTTGTAAAGAATTTGTTTCCCTCATCCTCCACCTTTTATTACTTGAAATGTGTTTTCTGAGCATTTGTCTACAGGCAACCTGAAATTTCATTTCCTTGCAAATTTCTGCATCCTATAGTTAGGTAATTGTGTTGTATTATTTATCAGGAGCCAACTGTCTGTTCACACTCTGCAAATGTAGACAAAGACATGTGTCCTGCCCTGAGGAGCTTGTAGGCTGATTCAAACACTCTTATGCCATGAACACTATACATGTTTAAGATAAAATCAGCAGGTCTGGTATGGTGATTAATCTTAAACACAGCTTACAAGGTTAGTATTATTGATTTCAAGTGTACTACTTATGTAGATTGTATGTAAATTGTGAAGTGCAAAAGTGTTTCCAAATTAAGTTCTTTAAGAGCTGATTTTTAGATGTGGCATGCAATGGCTGTATTATATTTGATAAATGAATGATTCCAGAATGCTTGGAAAAAGTATGCTACAAAAAATGGAAATAAAATAGTCATCTCAAAAAGGTGATCTTGCTATCATATCAAAAAAGGTGGAGAACCAGAATTTTGGATTTTTTAATGAAACCAGGATGTCCCCATACAAGTTGTTTTTCATATATTGAAATGATTGATTAATACAATTGTCTTCTATTATCAGCATTAATATGTACTTAAGACAATTCTGGTGGAAAACAAATTAAATTTCTTTGGCTTTGAGTTCAGAATATGGAAACTGTCAGATATCCATTTTATCTTACAGTTTCAGTGAACTACAGGGGTGAGAGTGGGAAGGGTGCAAGAATTTGTCCCTTTCACTCAGTGGTACAGAGTAATATCCCTTAGAGGTGAGATGAAGAGGCACAGAAAAGTAGGCAAGGAGGTGGTTGAATGTGGAAAGGGAAGGAGCCCCTCTCTCTTGCCCCTCAGATGGTAAACTGCTACATGCAAGCCTTTTGCAGCAGTTCACAGGGCACCCAGCAACATTCCATTGTTTCCTGTGTATCTCAGTGGAAAGGCAAATAGGATTAGTGGCCCTTGGTCTTGGGTAGCACAGCTCATGTTGGAGAGAGCTGCTAATGGTTATGAACTGCCTCTGCTTCCTACCCCACCTCTCTTCAGTTTTCCATCATCTAATGCTTTCTTTTACTCCCAGAGGTCATAGTTACTCAGCAATCCAATGCAGCACCAGGATCCAGAATCTAGTATTGAATGAGTTCTGTTCAACACTGGAAAAAAATAGAGTGACAGGTCTGCACAGGAAGGTTGGGCTAAACACCGTCGTTCGGAGGGACTAAGCTCCTTGTTGTGGTGCTGCAGTACCCCACATGTGTACTGTGATACAGAGCACCCTTTTACTTCTCCAGCTATCCAGGCCATGTTATACCATGCTTCCCATACTGTCACAGAGATCTGGTCCCTGTTTCTAGAAAAATGAGGGAGCCTAGACTTCACTGCCTCAGTGTACTGTGGCAGAACATCTGAAGCAGAAGTGTCACATGGGAAGCAGGCCTGGAGTCAGAATCACTTTATCATCAGCGGCCTTTACTCCCAGGTGGCTGTAGTATGTTTGCAACAATATTTTTGTTCAACAGGTCAACAGGTTCCACTAAGTTGTTCTGACTCAGCTTTAATTCTGGAGAGAATGGGTGCAGCCAATTTTGGCCCTTGAAAAAAATTTGTGCATCTTTTATTTTTCTCCTGAGCTATTTTTTTACAGTGTTTGCCCTGGAATTGCCCCTCATGCGTTTTAATACTTCTGTTATCTCCAGATAACAGATCACAAACCTTCACTAACTGCAATTATACAACTCATATATGACACTTTTTTTTTCCAGCATCTCCAGCAATGAAAAGCTGTAGTGGTGGTGTCAAAGTTAAATACACCATAGGAGCACTACCTGGCTCCTCAGAAGATATCATGTTTAAAAAGACATATTTCTTGGAGATAAAGATAGTGACATTTTTTTCAATATGAGGCCTCAGGCTAATAGAAGTATCCTTTCCAAAAATAATCATATCCAGGTAAAGTTCTGTGGTTGGATAGCCCAGACCATAGCTTGCTGCTGTGATGGCTTAAACAGGTAAATTTCTGTTAGCTGAGGATCACTCAACTTTTTATTACTTGTTTTCTCCCTCTTCAGAATTATCTGCTGCACCCAACCATCTGTACCACACCTACCCTTCTTCTTTAACTTGCTGGGTCTACTGTACACTCACTTCTCAGATTTTGCCCTGAAATCCTAACAGATTATCTAACCAGCGTTCACAAGAGCTAACCTGTGGGCCAGTCCACAAAACCAGGCTGTTTCTGCCCAGCTTCATGCTGCCATTTCTCAGGATCTCTGTTGTAACCCAGGCTGTGGCTGGAAAAGCAAGATACATTGCTGCTGAAACTGGCACCAGGATAAAGAAAATGCCTTTGGGTGTGCTACTGCTGTCCTGCTCTACTGCAATATTTCCATTGTAGAAGGGAAAGGGCTAATTTTGGAATGGGACAGTGAATTAAATGTGTAATTTCTGACTTCTAAACAGTACAAAATATCAGCCCAGCACTGCAGTGGGGGTACCTGTCTGCTATGTCAAGAGAATCTCCGTAAGTGCCTTCATGTCCTATATTGTTTTCACCAAAGGTTCTTTGCTCTGATTTGGGGCTGCAGCCAGGCACATCTTCAAACAAATTAATAAACTTTTCCTCATGAGGACAGACTGACTTCAAGTATGATTACAAGTGGGTACATGGAAGCAATTTTAAGTGACGTGTACTCATCTAAATAAAAAGTAAATAAAAACAGGGCAGCATGAGGGAGTAGTGAAAATATTTCATCACTATGTCAAAATAAACCTAAAAAGTAAAGTTACAATGGTGAAATGAAAAAAAGAGGACAAAAAAGCAAATCACCCCGTAACAAAACACTGAGGTCAGTAATTGAAATGGAAACACTGAAACAAGATGGGAAAAACAAAACAAAAAGTCAAAATCTCTCTGGGGTCATAGAACCATAACAAAAGAGAGAAGTAGAAATGCATCGATTTTTAACCATGCCAAAAACTTCTAAGTCAAAGGTTTGCCCAGTTTATCCTTTTTTTCTCAGATAAATTTCTGCAGGTTTTTGCAAACACAAATTGAAAAGACAGCTTTAATGGTAATTAGAAAATGGACAGCATAATAAGACATGAGAAAGCAAAAAGTAAAAGATGGGATGAAGGAACGAGAGGAGTCGTTGCAAAGAAACTGGAGGAAATGCGGATATTTCAAGGTATGTAGGTAACATGGTGCCAGGCAGATGTCATTTGGTTTGTATTGAATGAGATGTTGCAGTGATGAGGTTCATCATGGAAACAGCCCTAATTCTCCAGTAAAAGCCCTTACTTGTTTACTTGGACACAGCAACCTGGGCACAGTGTGGGTATCTGATGTGTTTCGCTGCTTGGCCAAGATGCCTTACTCAAGAGTAATTAAGGGAAGATTTTTCTGCATGACTAGCAATATACACAGGTGATTATAAAGCTGAAATACAGCAAACTGTGTCATAGGCAAGACAGAATAGAGAAGCTTCTAGTATTCAGAGACTTTAGCAACAGACATGGCAAAGAAAGTAAAGTATTAGAAATGCAGTACAAACCCGTGTCTTTGCTGTAACATATTATGGTGTCTGCAATCCATCACTTTAGTACAGACATTTGCTTTTCAGACTGCAACTAGAGAACCACTAGTATTTGTTATATGCATTCAACATCCTGAAGAAATAATCTCTTTTGTGTCTGATACAGCATTCATTCTCTTCACTGTTAAAGTGCATGTGCATGGGTGAAAAGAGGAGTCAAACACAACACTGGTTTCACAGGAGGTGTGGTAGCTTTATATTTGTTCAAGGAGACTTAGACAGATTTTATTGTACCCTTTTCACTCAGATTAGCAAACAGTTTGTGAGAATTCTTAGAAGATAACCATGTAAAGTAATTGTATATCAAGTCTAACAGAGTTATATGTTCTGAATTATGGCACAGTTTTGATTTGTTGATATATATTAAAATCTAAGTGGTGAAGGCAACATTTAAAGAAATCTACATTCTTTTCAGATCTCTAGATTTTGTATGTCATAGATTTAGATATTATAATATAGATGCCAAATTTGTATCTTTAAAATGTACTTATGCAAATCCCACTGAATAGTGAAATGAGCACACAGAGATATGGAGTATAAATACAAGGATGTGGCAGGGGATGGACGTAAAAATGTTGTGCCACATCTCAAAACCTGACACAGCCATCTGCTTTCAGACCCAGGGAAAAGCTTGCTTCATGTCTCTAACACAGTGCCTTGTATTATTTCTGCCCTATTCAAAAGTAACTTGATAAACATGAGTATGTTGAGTAGTAGAAAGACTGTTCATTAATTTTTGCTTCTTACCCCTCTTCCCTTTTGCTCCTACTACAAGCAAGCCCCAAACAATGCTTCATGGTGGGTCCTCCACAGTATTAAAAATTTCCCAATTAAAGTGTAACTTGGCACATTTGTTTGTAACAAAACCACATATCACTTGCATAAAAATCAGGGCAGACTGGAGGAAGGGTCCATTGAAAGCAGAATGGATGCCTGTGATGTTTGCTGGAAGTGCTGTTACCCATCACAGGCACAAGCCATCCGCCTTCACAATTCCTGACTCCAGTGTCAGCCAAGGGAGAGCGGGGCATGGGGCTGGCAGGGACAACGCTGCTACTTGGTGTGGGAAAACCTTCTATGCTACAGGCAACTGGAAAGTGTAGCAGTAGTTCTGCCTGGGGCAACATAGACTTCCCCTTGGCTTCAGTTTCTCCCCCTGCTTTTCCTCCTGCTTGGTTATTTTCCAGTTATGACTAGACACACGATGAAGAATTTTTAAGGCCGTTACGACAAGTTTAATTTTTCAGCTGCTTTATTTTCTTTTAAATCTTTTAATTTCCTTTATGTCTGACTTCACCTTCCCTTCCTTCTGTGCTACAACACTGCTGAACTTTAATAAAGCAATACTGATTTCAAGGCTAGACAGTTACATTCAGATTATGAACACTCAGTGAAAAATTTTGCTAGGAATTGATAGGTTGGTTAACCCAAAAATTGAGATAATCTTTAGTACCTCTAAAAGCAGATATTTGAACTCTGTTTCTACCCAATCTACTGCATAATAGAACGGGTTGAACTGGTACCTTTTTCTTTCTGCACCTATTCACATTGCAATTGTTCTCTCAGAAAGTGATTTGTTTTGTGCTGCTTTCCATTCACATCACGACCCAATCAAACCACGGAATATAGGAAAGATCAAAGTAGTACAGCATACTCGCCTACAGTAATTCACAGAATATATGAGGCATTAAAATTTTCATTCCTCATTCTCATAAGAAAGACTATAAAGGTAACAGAAAATGATGCAGAATATGAATCTGTTCTTGAGACAATGATTGTATCAAGAATGGGAAACAGTATAAACCAACAAACTCTTTCTTGTTACTGTCTTTATCACACTGAATGCAGCCCTCGCTTGTGTCATTCACAGTTTTATTTCTTTTTCACTTGCTCCTGGTATACCCTTCTTAAACAGAAAGCACAATAGAACAAAAAAATCTAACACACCTTTGCAGAGAATAATAATTTCTCCTTTTGAAATGTCTGGTTTTACTTAGAAAAATTCTGCCTAGTACATAACACAAAAGAGGTGGACAGGAAGGATAAAAGTTGCAATGAAAATGGTTTAACACACAGTCCTGATCTGAATTGCATCTGCAGACCAGATCTTAAAAAGCAAAAGTCTAGAATTGGAAATAAATGGAAATAGTCAATTAAAATTCAAGTTTGGTAACACTTCACAGAGACGTATTCTGCAAGATCTAAATGGCACACTGGAAGAGAGGTACAAATAAAAAAGCAAACCTAAGAAAGTATTTACAAACTTGTTTCATAATAGATTTCTTTTAAGTAATTGATTCTCTCTCTCTCTCTCTCTCATATTTTAATTTGAATGTGAAAAGCAGGTATCATTTAAGTTCTTGGAAGATTTTCATTCATTGCAGGGGATTCTTTTTGCTTGCAAAGGAATTATACAGAACTGTGACAAAAGAACAGTAGACCACTGGATCATGGGCTGGCTATGATATTTCAGCTCCACTTGAAGTGCAACACTGTGTATTAGCACTGTACTTTAGAGATTGTTCTTTAAAGCACAGATCAATTTGATCTTCATTAAACCAAATCAATTCAGCACATGCTAATCCTTAACTACAAGGTCTTGTTTAGTCACGACTGGTGTTTTTAAATCATTCACATACCTGTTCATATGAAACTCCATTGTGAGATCTGGTCACTCTTGTTGTGGTCTATCTGTCCTGGAGAGTGCTCAGGTAGGTCACACTTTTAGCACCCTCTTGACTCACTTTTATTTGGCTACTAAAACACATCATCATATCACTCTGACTTTAAAAGCTATACTTCAAAATCAAAATCCCTTGCTTTGGACTCTGTAACTGTTAATACAGATTTATTCCAGGTACACAGGTATTTGAAGCACTTAAAGTGCACTTCATATGATCCGTATTTCATAACTATTACCTGGTCACAATCAAGCAAGCATTTATGCCACTATTTGTCTAATGTGCTCTGTACAGCCCTATGTTTATTTGGCAACCAACACACCCCACTTTCTTGTGTTCACAAAATTTTCTAATTTAAAATACCATCATTAGCAGAAAATAAAGTTCATTGTGTACATTCTTCTTTGCAGGACAATAGACTTGCTCACTTCAAATAAGTCTCCAATCAGATGTCTTACAAAGACATAATATGCCTTATCATGTATGCTAAACTTTAAAAATCTTCTTATCAGAAGTAATATAGGCAAATCTTTTTCTGCCAACCAGAGAGAGACAGCTAGATCCACCATACTTAAATGTCTCGTATGATTAGGCAGTATGCCATCCAAAATTTAGCTCATTAGACTTAAATGAGGTGGCATTTTCCACTAACTGTGAAAGGACCAGCTGCTCACCTTGAGAATCTATATATCCACCAAGTATAAAAAAAAAAAAAAAAAAAAAATTAACGTCATCAGAACACTTTACCAGTTCTTTTCTGAATATCAGTCCAAGAAAAAGCATATTGGTAGAGATATTAGCCCACCTATCTGCATGGGCTTTTACCTCCTAATCATTTTAAGGCATAAAAGTGCTAATAAATCTTGAGGATGATGTTGCACATATTTTCCATCTACTTTGCATCTGGTCTTACTGTTTAGGACATTTGCTTCTCTTACAAGTGTTCAGGCATACAAACTTGTTAAAAAGGACCCTGTGATCACCAGCTGAACTTACATGTAGTACAGACATCTAATTTGCTTTGACTTATCATGAGAATTCAGGCAGAGTTCAGGTTTCTGTCAACCTTGTCTAGGCTGCAATAGAGATGTAGGAGAAAGATTATGTCCATCTCTTCAGAACAGGAACTCAGTGACTCAAGCTGATGGTACACCAAGAGTAAAATGTAAAGGACTTCGACTAGTTACCAATACTGATGGAGATACATGACAAGTGCGTTTACTGTTCCTGGGAAGGAAACAGAAAACAGTGGTTAGAGATTTAGGCAAGAAGAAACTCATCCCAGTTGTAAGAGAGGTTTCATGACAGATAGGGACTAATTAGCAAAAACCACTTGCTAGTATCTAACAACTAACAGGTAATATGCATCTTATTACACACTTGTTAAACATCAACAGAGCAGTTAAATAATGTATTGGCATTTCATTCACATAAAGCTGTCTTAAATTCTTATTTGAGAGACTTAATTTAAAATGTTTTCTCTAATGAAATACCAATTTTTTCCCCACATCACATGTTCCAATTTGTGCTTTTGGTGATCTAAAAACCTAAGGGTAAAAAATGTGGTTGCACCTCATGCCTATCATCTTTGAGGTACTGTAAATATCCCTTAAACTTTTGCAGATCTCACTCTAGAAATGTTAGTTTACAGCACATGACCCAAACCCCCAAAATGAGTTTATTGTGATGAGCACAGTGGATAGCTCTAGTTAATCTGTCTGGAGACTCCCTCCTCTTCAGATAAGATCAATCCCTATTCTCATAATTTACAAATTGTTCCCAGATATCAGACATCATCATCCTTGCTATTTTCATACTGCAGTAAACACAAAAGGACAAGGAGACATAAAAGGTAAAAGGCTTTTGTGACATAAAAGGGAATGCAAGGTTGATGTATCCTTTGCTCATGGTATTTTTTGGCAAAAGATACAATAATGCAAGTATCTTTCTGATTGATTAAAGTATTGAAGTGGATTCTTTGCTTCATAAATAATGCTCTATTACTTTTCTTCAAAGACAAGTAAACCTTGACAGACTGACCTTTTTCAGGGCACAGAGTTCTTTCAGTGCCATAAATTATACTGTAAAACGAGTGGAAATGCTACTGAGAAGTGTGTGACAAAATAAGATTAAAGATTACTACACACAAAAGATTGTTGTTTTATTAATGGAGTCCTGTCAGTAGGATGAAAAATTCTCAGCTTTTTACTGGATGCTGAGATCACGTCAAACAGAAAATTATGAATGCATTTTCTAAAAGACAACCAAATGTGTCAAAATAACAATATACTGATTAGTTACCCTCCCCCTACTTTTATGTATTCACTTAAAACAATTTCAGTGCTTTTCATATAAAGTTTAAGTGCTGCAGTTCAGCTTGTCGTTCTAAAGGATCATACAGCCTGTTGGCCTGTATACAGGCAAGTGTATGAACATTACAGGAAGATGCTTTCCTAGAACAAAAGCTTAAGCATCTCCTTTGTCAGGATATATTATACCAAGAGAAAGAGCATATAGAGTTTTTACATCCATTATTGTAACCAGTAAACACTCAGTTTGAGAAAGATATCAAGAATTTGAGAAAACAAGGCAGAGGCGTCTGTGGAAAAATAAACCTAGCTTAAATAAATAGTATTAGGCCTTGCTTAAGTATTATTTGATAACTTGACAAATGACATTGTCATTCCAACATGTAAAACCTAGTTAAAATGAAAAGAAGAAGCACAGAAGCTCACATAAAATGGAAGAGTTTGATGTGTTTATTTATAGGAAGTCTGTGGATTTGCTTTGGTCTGGTTTTTTCTCCCTTTCAATCAATTTACCTGAAAGTTCTGATCAATGACTTTTGGATCAGTGACATTTATTGAAATGATAGATGGTATTGGGAAGTCAAGGAAAATGGAATACAGCATGAAGCCTAAGTGAACCGTATAGAAGTCAAGGGTTTTCTTGATGTCTGAATCAGTACAGCTCACTTAAATAATAATTTAAAAACTGTAGTAATGCCATGAAACAAACCCATGTTGCACTGCTCAGTACAGAGCATTATTAGGGTGATTGGATGAGATGTCCATGTATGGGCTTTCATTATTGTTAGCAGCAAAGGCCTGGATCAGAATTACCCCTATTACTCTAAGTCCCACAAAAATGACAGGATGTGTCAGAAGCTGTAAACACATTTCAAAAGACATGACAGTTCTTGGATACAAGAGCTAAAGGCTAAAATAATGATGGGTTTGCTCACAACTCACCATCAAATGCAAATGCTATGTGGTACCTGGGGCCAGCCTTGGGCACTGCACTGCCCTGACCGAGCTGCAGGAGATGGCCCCTGTCCTCCAAGCCCACTGGTCTAACTCCTCACATTTCTTTTTCTTCCCTGTTTTTTGCCTTCAGATTTCTTATTTATCTTAACATACTGAGACCAAATGTCTTCTAAGAAATATTTATATAAAGCTTGCCATTGTATATGACCTTTCTGTGGAATCTTCTTTCTCTTTATTTCCTACAGTCCTTTTCCTTTCGGCTAATAGCATATCTGCTCATACATTGTCCATCCTGATTCTCAATATTTTCCTTCAGATTATTCTCATGAAAAATAAAATACATCCTTCTTTCTGAATTTCACCAGCTATCTCCATCTTCTGACTCTCTCTTTGTTCAGTGCCTTCCGCACAAAAATCCTGAGTCCTGGCTCTCTTAGTGTCAGCTATCCTTCCATATTCTCCTTTACAGATCTGCATGTCAGCACAAACCTAGTATTTTCCAGCTCTGCCAACTCCATAGCACATGATCTTAATTTTCTGAGCAACATGCAAGCAGCTACTGTTCCCTTCATCCCGTTGCTCATCATCTGTTCACTCTCCTTCCTAGGAAACTCTTAGATAAATTAATAAAGAATTGTGTCTGAGTTTGGGAACTCTGCAGGCCTATTTGTATATTCCTGCAGATTCCTACACAGCTCTGTTGATTGGAGTACCTCTCAAATAGACATAAATTATCACGCACCCTTCCTTGACTGGATACTTACTTTGTATGCATAAATCCTAAGTACCCTGCCACATAGTATCTCCATTCACAAGCATCCCACATGACATGGGAGTTCCCCTCATTCACAGGTTACCTGCACTCCATAGAGTGTACTCTCTACAGGAAAGGCTTTCCCATGTTCCAGGAGGCTGCTCGGAGGAAACACTATCTTTCACCCTCCATCCACTGAGCAGTGTCCTTCCTAAGTGTCACGACTTGCAAAAATCTCGGCTGATTTGCTGGATAACTTGAATGATCAAAGATATATGAATTCTAGACTCCAGGTCTCTTGCCTGAGTACACTGAGCCACCAATGGCTGGGCTTCATCTGGTGATTTCTGAGGGCAAAAGAATGCAGACAAGTAGCCACTGGACTGGAAGGGGGTCTCATGCTCCAAAATAGGTTTATACCATGGAGAAGTTTTAGGTATAATAGACTTAGCAGTGTAACTTTGAAGACTCCTTCAGGAAGGATACAAGCTCATAGCCTTTCAGCTGTCTCATAAATTGGATAAATAATGTGTGTTTATTTGAAATCAGATATGAATTTTGAAACATTTGGAATAACATGTTTGATAATGCTTTTCTTTTTCAATGTTAACCAGCTCTGGTTTGTTTTTCTAGGCCATATGGTTTATTTTCCCTCTTGCCTTCTCTGTTCTGCAGCCACATGATCTGTCTGTAGGGTGGAGTCAGGTCTCTTTATCCCAGATGTTTAGAAAAAGACACAGATTACTAATGCATTTACACATAAAGGAAACTTAAGAAACTTGGTGGTACATGAGCTTCACATTTGCAATTTCAAAGCTTCTGTCATTCCCTACAGTTATATATACTTCCAGCAGTTATTTGGAAACCATGAGTTCTCACAGAAGGGATACCTCCTTTCTATGCCAATTAGCAGTCATCTGTTCATCCACATTAACTATGAGCTATTTGGACATCCAATTATAACATTTAAACTCTTACCATTTTGCATTATCATATGACTCAGGGATTTAGAGTACATCTTTGACAATAAGCATTGTTAAATTCATAGGGCCAGCAATGACTCAAAGTGAAGCAGGAAAAAGAACATTACAGTAACTATATACACAGAATGCAATTGGATGGGAAATATGAGATGCTACTTTGATAATGTGAAGCACTGGAAATGTATTCATTCTGGTTTTGTACAAAACAGAGTTCAGCATGTTCCAGAATCATATATAAAATTAATTTTTCAATGTTTTTGAAGTCCTAATCATTTTAATGGCATTTTAATGCAGAGAGACATGCTGTCTTTCCAAATGTTTCTCATGTTTTACAAAGAGTTGACATTTTTCTTCTAACTTAATTGCAGGTGTACAGAAATCTTTTATGTGTGCATTTAATGGTCACTTGTACGCCTTAAATTGATAAATCCTTCACATGCTCCACTATGCTGTCAAGTACATCAAAAGCATAGAAACAAACGTCCTTTCATGCCATGACTTTGCTTAGTCAATGCTGACTTACTTCAACAGAAGTAATGACATAAACATAGGAGGCATTCTTCTCCCTACAAAACATACAGAGAGTGCAAGAAAATTTCCATACTCTCAAATTCTTACTCATATAGAAAAATTGCAGTTGACCTCTTTAAAAAGCAAATGAAAAATATTCACCTAAATTGATCTCTGCCAAAGCGAAGAGAGAGCACAGATTAATTTTCCCCACTGAATTTTAAAATCAGCGTGTTAAGATAATTCTAACTTACAAACCATTTTATGATTCCAAGAATTGCATTCTGACTTGGATTTGTTTTGAAACATTGTGCCAGATTTCAGAGCCAAAAGGTTTATAAAAGGGATGAGAATGCAGTAAAACTCAACTTCATTTTATTATTCTATCAGCTTAGCTTGACCTACAGCAACCATGCAAGGGGTTTCTATTAGACAGTCCTTCACTTGCTTAATAAATTGGACCAAAGACGATTTTCTTGACTGAGAAAATTCTCTCATGTTGACTAAAGAATTTCAGCTCTGTCTATAAATATTAATGTACTTAGTAATAAATTACACACATGAATGGCACTTTATTACTTGAAACTAAACTATTAAAAGCCTTATTTGGATTGCACAGAAAAAAAAATAATGTAATTAAGGTCAGCTAAGCAAGGCCAACATACTAATACTACACATACTAAGTGTCTTGAGCAAAATCTGGGCTAAATCCATATCTCTCCACTCATAAGCAAGTGTTTTCCCACAGCACACTGAACCTGCTGTGTCTTTTCCTCTTATAAAGCATTTATTTCTGCTCACTCACCTGGACCTTTCATTCCCGCTTCTGATTTACAGTTTGTGAAAGGACTGTAAGAGGGAGTGCTGAAATAAGTGTGCTGAAAAGGATTCTGGGATCCATATGAAATCCAGAGATATCCACGCTGCATGGCAGAGAACAATCCCTGAGAATCTCTGTTCAGAAGAATGGAAGAGCTGGAGGACTGATGGAGAGAAATCTTTAAAAAACCTGACAATATAAGTTCACTGCTGACTTTATTGTGAACGAGGAAAGCATTTTCAGCACCATTTCAGTGCTTGTGTGGAAAAGTGGCACCCTAAAATCCACCAGCACAGACGGCTCTTTAAGGTCTCTCTCCAAGTAATTAACAGAGAGGAAATGTGTCTTATAAAGAATTACATAGCTCTAAGCAGACTTCCTTACTTTGCCTATTAAAGTATATTTCAGCATAACAGTTACTAAGTATGCATGTCACCATCTGAATATACTGTGTTCCTGCATACTTTTCTAGCTTCATCTGAGAGAACAACACGGACAAAACATGATTGGCAATATCTTATTTCTTGAGCAGCACTATAAAAAGTGCTCACTCTGTTCCAAAACTAGGCCTGGGGGCATTTCTCAGCCTGCAAAACCTTCATTGCTTGTGATGGACAGAAAGCAAGAACCCAAACTCACTCTCAGCTATGCAGCTGAATTTGAAAGGGTAAAACAGAGGCTTAGAAGAAAAAAATATGTTTTCACTGATCAGAATTTAGTTGAAAGTAGTGAAGAGCTAGAGCTAGAGCACAAACAGATGCCCAGCAGAGTTTGAAAAAAGACACTTAAGTGTCTCATCTAGCAGGAACCCAGTCTTATTTATATATACTATCAAGTACCTGGCTGCATCTTTGAGCATCAAAATGCTTTAAAACACTGTCCCTGAGACCATCATTGTGAAGTACATTCCTTCAGGCTGTCTTCATGTCCCATCCTTCAGGCCACAAAACCCCTTAATGTGAACTGAATTCAAGCTGTGGCTGACGGGAGAGCGTTAAAAACATATATTTTCTTATGCTTTAGGTCACAACTGCTACTAATGGCCAAATATTCTGCAAATACTTATTCGAATCTGTGACAGATCGGGAAAATTAGTTGCTATAAATCCCTAAAATAATGAACCCACTCCAGAAAGTAGAAAGTAATGCAAAGGTTAAAGAATTTAGTATGCTTTTGCACCTTATAGCATCAAATTTCATTTTAGTAAGAACAGAAGAACATTTCCTCTGTATCAAGAAGTGTATATATACCAGGTAGAGAACTATTTACATAACACTTTTCAATAAAGACCACTCAAAAACATTACTGGAAATTGAATAGCACTGGGGTTCACTTGATCTTCAGTGGAAACACTGCATTTTTATTTGTTCCTACATTTTTACTTTTAAAGTTTTTAGAATTGCCTGAAAATGCAATTAGATGATAAAAATGTGGGTAATGAAATACGATAAATGTGAATGTTTAAGATGATGGTATATCTATCAACATTCAGAAACTGAAATACTCACTGAGCCTGATAGACTTAGGTCACAGACTGAGATTCCCTGCAGTAGAAAAACTGTAAGAGGAAAAAGAAATAGCATATTTTCTTCCTTGTTTCTGACAGTTGCTTCTGTTGAATAGGTGATTTCATCTTTTCCTTACTCTGTTTGTAATTCTAGGACAATTGCCAATGACACATTTTCACAACTATTCAAAGGCATCATTCAAGGCTTGTTTACACAAAAACTGCCAGAGAAAATATTCACCTGAAATACAGTTTCCCTTTCTCTGTGGTCCATGTTACCCATCAGAAATGCTAGGATTTTTTTTTTTCAGTAGCAATTAATTGGAAATTGCCACCATCCATCATTTTTTATACAACTGATATTCATATCCACTAGGGAAATATATGAAAGACAAATATCCGAATTGCTGAAGGTTGATCTCAAGGTCAGTCAAAATGATCCACAGGAAACATTTACAGGCAGCTGAAATTGCTTATAATTTGTCAGTAATCTTTTGGAGCAGTCTATTGTAGATAAGTTGTGTCTTGATAATTTGGAGTGGCCAACATGAGTTTTGATTCAAAGAGACAGGCTTTTGAGTAGGTTAAATGAAAGAGAATGCGTTTATGTAATCTTAAGCCTTCCAAGGCAGGGAGATCAGTGGTAGGCATCTCCCAGTGGTGCTCTCTTACGCTGTGTGGGTTGATGCACTAGTTTGATTTAATACCAGATTATAGAGCCGTAACCTTGTACTTCATTTTTGTTTACTGAACAAAGGGAAAAAAAAAAGCCAGTGATTTGAAAATATGTAATTTGTGTGTGTTTATAGAAGTCCTGTCAATAAAGCACATTTGAAACAAATATCTCAGAACCATATCAAAACTGTAAATTGGATGTTCAACCGTTTTTAATAATACATTTTGAAAATGACACTATTTCCCTCATCAGAGATGATGACCCACCACTGCAGAAGTTTTGCACACAAGAAATAAGACATAAGTAAAACAGAACCATTGTATCACTATTGCATTGAAAATTCAGGAACATAAACTCCAGGAAGAAAAATAAATATGTAATTCTTGTTGGGCTCCAGAGAGAAGCGATTTATGGATCAAATCACCAAGGGAGTCAAAAGAACAGTCAGAGCAAGTATTAATGTAGAGGAGCAGTCATCCAGTGTTAAGATTAAGGGAAGAGAACTAGAGGGCATTTTCATTTTTTTAATGTTAACATTTGTCAGCTATAAAGAAGGATAATATCAGATACAGTCAAAAAGATTCTATGATTTTGGACACTACACCCTCAGCACTTGGAATTAACCTTTCAAAATTCAGTCCTTTGGGGTTTTTTTTTCTCCCAAATGCTTTCTTTTACCTTTATCTAACTGTACCTAAATATTAGAGTACTGGGCACTTCCAGACAGCCATAGGTGGGAATATAGAGGCAGTTATAAATTAACAGCTTTTTTCTAAAGGAGAAATCTCTGAAAAATGTTAGAATTTATTCATAATCTTCTGTATAAGTGAGGCTGCATATGCTTCAGGAAATTAATCCCTGTGCAGTTTTCCTATAGATGCTTTTCAGTCTGCATCTGAGTGAATTCCATCTGAAGAAGATTAAAAGAATGTGATAAATTGCCCCATTTTTAAGCACTTTAATTTTTTGTTCATCTTGCTTAAAATTCCAAATTATTTTCTTCATACAATTTTTAATGCAGCACAACCTCCTAGGAAAAACCTATATCATTAACTTCTGAGAAAAGACGTCTGTTCCTCTCACTGGCCTGGTAGCTGTTCTCTGCACCTCTGCTAGCTGTTACTGCCTCTTCTGGGAAATGGAAAATAAGAATTATATGCTGGATCTGGTGCCACCAGTGTCTTGTACAGCATCATTCACAGCTTTTTGTTTCTACTGGAAATACCTCTATTACTGAACGTTACAAATGCATCTGTTCTATTTATTTCATTTGTTGGTTTATGTTACACAGTTTTGGCATCTGAGAAACATCATCTGGTAAAGTAATTTATCCAGTCCTTCCCTCAGGCATTTCCACATGAGGACTCCTAGTTCTTAGTGCTTGAAGTGCAAAAACTACCACTTCCTATTAATGAGTTTTATCCCGTTGCTATTATTCAAATTCTGGGGATCTTCTGGTGCTTTCTATCACCTCTTACTTTTGCCAGCAGATTTCATCAGCCACCTCCTAGTCTTTGTGCCAAAGTCATTAGTGAAATTTTATGTCACATTGCTCCCAGCACTGAACTGGTGGGGCTCCCATTGCTAATTACCCTCTGGCCAATGCTTGCCTTTCATCAGCAGACTCTTGTCATCCTTCCTACCTAACTCTTTAGACATCTTATGATCTTTCCACTCTGCCTGCTCCAATGCTACTTATAGTTTTCCATATTGTACCACATCAAATACTTCAGTGCATTGATACTGCTGAGATCTCTCTTGGAAAAATCTGCCGTCTCAAAAAGGGAAAGATGCCAGTTTAGTCTGACACAATGTATCTTCAGTAAATTTGTATTTCATTATAAACACATCTCTTCTCATTGCCATGGTATTAAATGAGTCTCTTCTTCAAAATCTTTTTCCACAGCTGGAATAAAGTAAATGTTGAGCTGAGAAATATATGATAAGCAGGGTCATTTTCCTTTCACTTTTAAGTACAGAAAGTGTGTTTTCTATTTCCCAGTTATAGAAAGCATGATATACGTTAGGATAAAGAATGTAATAAAAAATAATGATGGTGTTTCTTTTTATTTTGAAATTAAGTTTGTAAAGATTGTGTTGATCCCTTTCTCACAAGTTTAAATGCAATTTCACCTCAGTATAAGACAGCAAATTTAATAGCTGCACGCACACTTCAAGAAAACAAGTACAAATTAAGTAATGTGTAGGCCTTCCCTCATTAATGGTATGATTAAATTTTTTTGCTACTGAAGTATTAGAAATCTGGCATGAAGATTAACAGATCTCCCACAAGCCTGGTTACTCAAGACATGGAACAGATTTTACTTTTTCCTTGTATTGCTACTGATCACCTTTTTTTAATTTCATTATTATTTAGATGCTAAATTGCACTTCATGGTTATGTTTGTTCTCCATTATTATTAAATATTTCTTGACCAATTGCTTTGAAACATGATACCTTGTCTCAACCCAGTGACCAAACAACTCCCTTTCCTTCTGAGAGCTACAACAAAGCTACACATTATTTATGTACTACTGGTTTGTACATAACAAAGGTGACGCTGCCACAGCTCCACTAGATCCCTCCGTTTCTCTACCTTTAGATCCTCCTCTAAACAACCTACAGTACTTCTTGTACTACCCCAAAGCTCTCTTCCCCTGTATCCATCCCTCAGTGATACGCATACTCCTCAGCTGTGACCCCATGAGTCAGTAAGGTGCTGCAGAGACCCACTCCCCTTGTCTCACTGTGATGGAAACCTGGCCCATGGGGTGACTGCTCTCCTTGACAGCCCTGTTAAGGTTCGTCCCCCTAACAGAATTGAACTTTCACCTGAGCTTGGGCAGTAGTGCTCCTTTTTGCCCTTGAAGACATAGTAGTAGGAGCAAGAGAGTACCCTTTCATGGACTGTGGTAGTTTCAGGAGTAAGCAAAGGTTTCACCATACTTCTTCCCACTGAAAGCATGAACTCCAGCCATAAGTGATTACTCTCTGAGCCTATAAAAGACCAGCCCAAAATGAAAATATCAGAGTAAACCAGAAACCAGTCTGAGGATTTCCTCTGTTCTAGGCATGAAGGGCTCTGACAACCTCTTTTAATAACCCATGACCTTGTTTCTGTCTCCCTCTTCAGCAGTCTTCCTTTGCCAGCTTACTCTGTGTCTTCCTTTTTAGAAGACATTATTTCCATTATGAAGGTCAGCAAAAGCAGATCTGACTACCTCGAAGAAAGAAGTATTGTCCATCTATGTTCTTCCATGAGAGTGGTGAGGCATTGGAACAGGTTGCCATGGGAAGTTGTGGATGTCCCATCCCTGGAAGTGTTATGGGCCAGGTTGAATGTGCTTTGAGCATTCTGGCCTACTGGGAGGTGTCCCTGCCCAAGCAAGGAGGGCTGGAAATGAACTTTAAAGTCCCTTCCAACCCCAAACATTCTGTGGTTCTATGGTCTCTGCAACTTCAAGAAGCCTTTTAGTGGTTTTTCAGTATCCAGGACAAAGTCATGAGCTCAATTTACATATTAACTTGCAGAATTTCCATCTGACTTTTGTGTCTGCTCCCATGATAAATTTGCACTGAGCTACATGCATTTGGTCCCACACATTTTTTCAGAGACTGAGTCAAATTAGTATTTAGGGCAGGACCAGGGCTGAGTAAAAGGCTGAACAATGGGTGAAGAGATCAAGAAAGAGGGAGAGGGATTCAAAAGACTTTGAAAAACCTTAGGAAATCTTACAAGAAGAGAAAAATATCAGTCGTTTTTTTAACCTACTTTTACATTTTATTTCCATCCATTTTAACTAGAAATTCTATTTCTTGGCAGAACAATTGGACAAAAGTAGGTCTTGTGTAAGTCTCCAGTGGTGTTATAGTGAGTTATTGCACATCTGATTCTAACTTGGATAAAACTCAATGAAGTGCTAAATAAATCAATGGTTTCTACTTCTTCCTAGTAATATTGTGATGGAATCATTTTATAATTGTGATAAGACTTCAGCAGTGCCTGTCAGTGATCAAATAGCCATTTCTCTGGGTAATGCAGCCAGCCATCAATGTTTAGTCTGACCCACAGCAATAAAAAAAAGGAGCGAGAATACCTTAACAAATCTCACCTTGTAAGGTTTTACCATCTGCATGGAGTACTTTTAAGGCATAGTTTCTGAATTCAGAGCAGAAGAACAAAGAAAAGAAAGGCAGTGGATTGGCCTGACAGTTTTCAGATGAGATTTCCAAGACGAGACATGGTGTACTTTTGGCATTCACCTTTGGCAGGTACATGGACTTAGGCTGTGCATGACCGTCTCTTTCCACCACTACCACTGATATATAGGGAAAACCATAGAGAAACTCCTGGGTAATTTTGAGGTCAGAAGGTACCATCTCAGTCGTGAGAGAGGAGAGGATAAGGAGTGTCTCCTGAAGATATTTTAGGTTTCACCTTGACTGCCATCTCTACTGTGAAGGCTACGAAACCACAGGCACATGATGAAAGACACGCACATGAGATACTGAGGTCTAAATTCATAATTAATATCCAGACTGACCTTTAGCACTCCTCTAAGAATGATCACCTGTAACCCCAAATAACCAAATATTTTTTGTAGATCAGACAGCTCCTAAAAAATTCTTAGAAACAATTAAGAAAAGTTTTCAAATAAAACAAAAACCATACAAGCCATCACATGAAAACATCAGGACCCTGCAAAGTTTGAAAAAAAAAAAAAAAGTGAAGTAAAATAAAATTTAAGTATTCCTATACTTATTTTTTTACCCTTTATAAGAAGTTTTCAGTTAAGTGTTACTACTATTCCTACTCTCCTGTTGATCAGCCCCTAAGATTTGGATCCGACTATGGCTTCAGTGCTAGTGTACTTGTGCAAATTTTTTTCTTATTTTGCTAGATTTAGGTCTTTTTATGTAACCTCAAGCAAGTATCTCAGCATCTCTATGAATCAGGATTTTGATGTAAAATGAGATTAAGAATGATTTTCCATCTCTCAAGAGGCTTGCAAGGACAGTCATTCAACATATAAAAAAGCTAAGTAGTATTAATATCAATTAAGATGGCTAGAATGAAACACTGACATGAGAGAAAATGAAAGTAAAGCTTCCCTCCTGAACTTATAATGCTTTTTTTGCTGAATATAGAATATATTATTGGAATTAGAGTAAATAACATCAGAAAGTTGAGAAACAGACTGCACCATGAATTAGGATTATAAGTGTTTAAGTGATATTTTTAGCTTTTCCCCTGTTATCAAAAAATATTTATGATTCCTAGTTTAGCCACACCACGCATTTCTCTTCTGCTGTCTCAAAAATAAAATTATTCTAAATTTTCATGTTCCAGTACAGATGAGGTATTAGAATTAGGTAATGAAATCTTTGGTCTGGGGAACAAAACTAAGAAGTCATGCCCTATCAATAAAAATGTCCGGGTCTTCTCTTTGGCTATACAAATGACAGATCTCTTCTGGCTGACTGTTGTCAATTATTTTGCACATATCAATCTTGACAAAAGATGGTACATCTTAACATTTTATTTCTTAAGCGTTATCCATATTTTGAGTGTTAATTGTTGCTGCACTAGCTAGCATTTCTTCATGTATTTGAGTTAACGCATTAATATTTCAAATCATGAAATAACAGGACTCTGTTTCTGTCTTTTATAATTGGTACACTGTTGTTTCCAAACAGTGTCTTTTATATGAAGTACTATTTCATACAAACTGACAACTTGATCACTGTGATGCTGAAATATTAACTTATATTTTGGCAGGATGACATTTCTTGTGACATACATACATTGTATTTATTTTGATTTTATTCCTAATCCAAGAAAAGTGGAGTGCTGCTCTCTTACCAGAGGAACAAATAATATGTTTCATTGGAAGCATGATTCCTAGAGATGTTATTTAAGAAATAATATACTAAAATTGCTCATTACCTCAAAGAATAAACATTTGGCTTAGAAAGATATCTTATAATATAGCTAGAATTTCCTTTAAAATATTATTACAAGAATTAATATTATGATTATAGACAATATTGTTTCCTTTAACTAAAGCTCACTAGAGGTAAGGTAATCAATATTGATGCTATTTTCTTCAATGCAGTTGAATATGTAGCTAAGCTGGTTCTTGTACCAAATATTGCTATGCTGTTAATTCTAAAAATTATATCTGGAGATCTGATTGCCCTTGATGATAGATACACTAACAACTCCACAGCATAACAGTGACCATCACAATCTACCTTGCCAAAACCAATGCAGATTACCCCCTTTAGTCCTTCTGTTGAGTACCTTCTGAGTATTAAGTGAGGACTGTAAAGTAAGGCAAAAAATCCATGGATTTTAATTTTCCAAAGAAATTGCCCTTGTCTTAAACAAAGAGTTTATCATAAAAGTTTGTTATAAAAGTTTCACGTGGACCTTAAACACAGTTATGTAGGGTATTGTTTTTATGTTGTCTTAAAGGTCTTAGTAGCAATCAAAAAATTAGCTTGACCAAGATAAATGTGAATCTATAGTAATTTTGTAGGCTAACAGACTCCAGTCCTGAGAGCACATAACTTCCATTAGTGCCACTCAAACCAGGACAATATTGCAAACTGGGCTATTCAATAGAGAGATAAATGGATGGGTCTATACAAGAATAAGCAGTTTCTGTCCCTCTAGTTTACAATTTGGGTCATAGCATTCACAAGTAACCATGAAGCTCTTTTTAATTATCTGAGCTTACTGAAAAAATAGAGCTGTGCTTCCCAGCCCTTAACAGCAAACCCTTACCAACTGTGTCTCAGTAAATGAGAAGAATCTTCACTTTCCTCTCATGCTTTGATCATTCATAGTTAGAGGACAGGTGCGTTACTAAGATGAACCCTAAGACTGTCTCATATTCGATACCAGCTATTTTGTAAACCTTGTACAATTGTCCCCCTTGTGCTGTGCCTTGCTTCCAGCCACCTACAGCCGTAAATTCCCTAAAAAGAGATGTGAATACTCTAGTCCCACGGAGTGTTACGCTCTCTAATAGCAGGTGCTGACAAAAGAGGTTCCATTTAAACACTGTAGTGGATTACACCACCCCTCTCTTCATGAAAAACTGTTGGAAAATATGCCACAGACTCTAATAATTGTTCATTAAGCTGTCAGCTACTCCTCCTATGTAGCTATCAATTTTGCCTCTCTAGAAGAATTGAGAATAGAAAAAAGGACACAGTGTTAAAGGTAACAACAACATGAAAAAGTGAAGCTGTATTATTGCTGAGCAAATATTTCACAACAAATTATTTACCTAACCCGCTTAACCTCCAATTCTGTTTGTGCAGTATCTGCAAGCAAACAAAAGGCTTTTTCTCAATCAACTATATTTGTTGCTCAAAATTAACCAACCACATTTTGGGCTACATTTTGTTTAACTGCAGATCAAACACAGAAAGTCATTTGCAATTATTCTCTGTTTAATAACCTCCATTTTGTCAGTGTTAGCTAGTCATCACTTATTAAATAAATCGTGTGTCACTGTCTGCTTCCCTATTACACACAACCAAATTTGGTGCAAATATTTGCATGTGGAAATTTCAGAATTGTTTTAATTGCATTTGTGTCATTGTTTTCTCATTAGCAGGGGGTATAATGGAAAATCACTGCAGAAGAGGTTCAAGCATGGCTGGAGAAAAACCCATTTAAAATGTGAAGGAAAACTTGTGGGGAAAAAGCAGCAGTCTAGTTCCACCTTCTATATTATCCTGGCTAAATTTCAAAAGAATATAATAGCAAAACAGTCATCAGGCACCTGTAATTTGATGCACAATATGTTCTAGACATGCAGCAGGACATGCCAGTCCATACTATATTCATGAGCCTTAATGAAGAAAGAGAAAATAATAAACTTACCCATTCACAGAGGGATACCAAAGAAGTTAAGAAATCTGAGCATGATGGGAAAAACTTATTGAGAGTACACTCTGCCTAAAAAAGAACTTATTACTGGACTACTTTTATGGTACATGAACTCAGCCTTAAAAAAATTTCCCATCTTGAGAGCAACGCGTTGCACATAGCCCAAACCTGTGAAACCAACACACTAAGAACCAGGCTACAGGCTGTAAGCATGAATAAAGAGGGTGCCAAAACCAGAAGAAGGGTGAACCTGCATTGCTTTCTAATGTTGGTTGCTTTGGAAGAGGAAGATACCTGAGTTCACACACCAGATGTACACTCAAAATAACTGCCATCCTGCTAGGGGACTTGTCTACTGCATAGTGTACATTATTTATTAAGAATGATTTCTCTCTCTTGAGTAATTATTAAAACTCCAACATTTGCTACCAGAGGCTATACATTTGTCATATTTATATTTATTCATGCTTTACAAGGAAAATATAATATCTTCCATAGCATTTTAGTTCTTTATTGGCAACCGTTATCATAAAACTATTTATAAATCCAAAGTATCTAAAAAGAACATAATCATCACTAAAGTAAAACTAAACAAAACAAAACAGTTAAAATATGTCACAGATTAATTTCTGTGTAGCAGCAAAAGCAAAATGTGTTTAAGTCTGTCTCACAGGAGATGGAATTTTCCTAGAAATCAAGCTGCTGGCATGAGTATGCCTACATGAAGAGGAGCAACTTGTCTTGTTTTTTGCAGTATTGCACGCAAATCTGAGCCATCCTACTTGAAAGGTTTGCAAAATTTATTACCTAAATATACTCAAAAGGTTGGCAATGCTTGAGGTGCTGAATCCAAGTGTAAGAAAAGGCTTTTATGGAAAAATCATTCTGGGTGACAGGGAGTGACCTCATCTCACACAGACTCTTCATTTTCCATTCTGCTGGGAACAGATCATCAAGCCAGGCTAACTGAAATAGTCAAAGTATTAGCAGAGCTGAATATCATACCAGTCCTGCTAATGCCTTCCACAGGTCAGCTCTAAACAAAGATGAGTCATGCAACCACATGCATTTATTCTACAGTTCTGCCAAGCCACAGATGCGTTTCTGTGGATGATCCTATGAAATATCCATTTTTATTTCCTTAGTACTTCATTAAACTTGACACATTCTAGGTGATTGTCTTGCACAGAACTTAAATTAACCTTTCTGCAACATGAGAAGGAAATTCAAGGAAAGGAAATGCATATGAAAATGTGATGTAATTCACCCAACAAAGCGTCTGGAGCAGCTGAAATTTGCATTTTGTGATGTAAAACAGGTATAACTTTTCCCTATAGGCAATGGGGATGTTGTCATCAATTCCTTTCACTGAAGTACTGCTGCCTGTATTTGTTGCCCTCCTTCATCTCTCCTACACAGGGTTTATGCAATGATTGCTCAGCATTACAACTCAACCTGTCTGATGGTTAGTGGGAATATGCATACTGTGCAAGTGCTGTGAAGCTTAGATTTACAGATCCTGGTGAGTCAGCTGGCCCTCAGCTGGAGTTGCTGTTGGTTTAACATTATTTAGATGTATGCTTAGCAGCTTCTCCTAATGTTTCTCATAATGTATGTTTTAGCAGTTTCTCATCTGTTTCTCATAATGTGAAATAACGTGTCTGACTAAACTAATAAGGGAATGTGGAGGATGCTTGAACACAATCTGCCAGCCCTAACTCTCCTCCCAAATATCACCATCCTTTCATTCAGCTTCTTTTTGAATGGGTGAAAAAAAAAATTATGAAAATATTAAAAATCAATTAAAAAAATAAACTAAAACATTTGAATGAATGGTGTGTCCAGTGTTCTTCAGTAATGTTGCATATGTCTGGTAACTGGTTATACATTTAGCTGGACTCACCATCTTATGAAATTGCTACATTTAGTGACATCCATTCATTACATCTTCTATTTACAGTTTGTTTTCTCTCTCATACACTGAAATCAAATGTCTGTGCTCTGTAGGAAGCACAGCTAGCACCAAGAGACTACTGCATGGCTACAGACATTTCCTCAAACAGCTGTAATCACACAAGTGGTCTACAGATTGCAAATCCTTTGGTTCATGTAGTTTCTCTCATGTCTGCCTGTCAAACACCAAAGCTCATCTACATTCTCACATGAGTAAACCACTACAGGGAGAGAAAAGGCTGAACACTGGATGACAATACCATCCTTTTGAGTCTATATTTTCTACTCAATTGTGTTACAGTGGTCAAGGCTTGGAAATGGCACTTCATTATTTTCTTAAAGAGATATGGTGGGAGAACAACTTTTACAACATTGTGCTTAAGCATTTTGGTTTCAGCTGCTTGTGTTGCCTGTTCTTTCAACTGTAAGGTGGTCAAATGTTATGTGATAGCGGGTTGTTCAGTTGTGCAATTTTACTCAGTCTTCAGAGACCTCTTCCCCTGGCTACCCAATGGTACAATACTGCCAAATCTCACTCAGTGCTGAAAAACATTGCTGAAGTCTAAATGTGATTGAACACATGCAGTTTGAAAAAACCTCACAATTTGCAGCATTCACGTTCTACTTAAGATAGAAAAACATTGAAAAGACAGAACAAAAGAAAAGGACAAATGACAGAAGTAATTGGGAATAGGATACAATAATTATTTTTATGCTGCAGAAAGGAAAAGAGCAAAGAAAAGAAAGAAAACACCTAACAGGAATAAACGACAACTCTGAATCTTTTGAAGACTGCCCATCACTAACTCAGGACAGATTCATTTTCAATGACCACAACTTCAAACAATGCCAAAAACTTTAAAGCCAGGCAGAGGTAGTCACATAAACTGATATTAACTTTTATTTTTTTCGCATGTCAGAAATGTTAAAGATACAGTTATAAGGGTTCACATAGGGATATGGTTGTAAGTATTCATACTAAGGGTGCATCTTCCTTGTAGTAGTGTGATTCTAGTGCAGTGGAATCTGCATGTGTCACCTCTATTCCTCCAGGCTTTTGTACATCTTGTATAGAAATATTCACAGAGGTTTTAAGGGTCGTTTTGTAGGGAAGAACCCTAACTCTGGTATCTACCTCAACTTGCGCAAAAATGCCTGAACTGCTGTGTAATATGTCATTTGCCAAGTTTAAAACCCAATGGGAACCAATGTCCCCTCTCTGAAGTAAGGTGGTAACAGGCAAGGTGGTATACAGGCCAAGGATCTGCCAACTGGAATGTTGGTGACAGTCACCACTGTCATCATCATCATCACCACATTTAAAGTTCACGAAGTCTGAAGAATGATATGTAAAACCAAATCCTGTTCTATTTCTGTATCATTAGTACTACCTTTAAGGAGAGTTCTTAAATGACCAGCACTTACTGTATGATTAAAAATTATTTCCTAATAGATAAAATACAGGGGTTGAATCTGGAAATACAAAGATGAGTTTTGTCCATTGAAGCAATCAAATTTTAAATATCTATAAATACTGACAAGCACTGTGAACACAAACTTTAAAAACTAGATCAAAGTAACAGAAGTGGTGGGGAAAAAATCAGTTTTTCTCTTCCTGCATTGGTCCAATCCTAGAGTTAACAGCCAAGTTGCCTGAATTTCTGAAATACAAGAAATACACAGCTAATGATGTATGCTGGTAAAAATGTGATCATATTCAAATCAGCCTTCAGAGACTCTGTACTAGTTTGAAAACAAACCAGTGGGAGGCACCAAGTCAGAATAACAATTTAATGGGGAAATTAAAGAAAAGGAAAAACAAAAAGAAAACACTGGTTCAAATTGACAGTCAAGATACAACCTGACACCCTGTTAGGCAGGGTGGTGGTAGCAGTCTGGTAGAATGGTGGCTGCAGTCCTCTGAAGTGGTGATCCTGTAGAAAAGGGTCTGCTCTTCCTCAGAAAGTCCAGTAGCGGCTGCATACCTCCTGTCCTCTGGAAATCCAGTGGAAGAGTTCTCTCTGGTGCTCAGAGTCTCAGATTATATCCACGATGGGATGCTTGGTTCCTCCCCCTGGGTGGAGCATCTCACAATGGGGTAATGAGTCATGAGGCAAAGTGTTGATTAGGCTCATTAACAGAAGATAGTCCAGAGGGAGTTATCTCTGAGTCAGGCGGCAGGACAATGATGGGCAATTAACAGAAAGATAGTCTGGGGGGAGGAGGCAAGGAAACACTGCCCCACCTGATTTCAACAGCTCATGAGGATGGTGATAGAATACACTGCAACCCAGGACAGACTCTTCCAAGAGTTTGTACCTCTGTTCTTGTAGAGTTGTCCTTACTTCAGTGTTTGTGGGGCAAAGTTGTAGCTCACAAAGATTACTGGGCCTATGAGACAGGAAAAGTACAGGGAAGAAAGTCTCTGCACTCATTCTTTGAGATGCGCGTGCTGAAAAACATTTTGTCTTCTTAAATTACATACAGCCAACAGCCAAATCCTTGTTGCGTAAGATAAGGCACTAGGGTTTGTGTTGGGTTTTTTTCTGTTCTGTGGCTTTTTTGTTACAATAGGACTAAAAATTTTATTTTTGGAAAGATAAGAATGACTTCCTCACTTTACATAACAAAGATTTTATAGCTAAGTAATTAAATGGTATTTGTCTACAGTGATAGTAATATACTATGGGCCCACAGAATATTATAATTTTGTGGTAATATCGAAACAGATTTCTACCTTGTTAAATGAAACATTTTTACTTTTCAAAACAGAATTTCAGTTTTCAGAATGACTTTCTACTGAAACATTTCAAATTTCCAGTCCATCAAAATTTGAATTAAAACCAAGTTCTGAAATTATGATCTTCTGGTGGAAGAAAATTTGTTTGGGTTTTTTTTTTCTGTGAAAGGGAAAATCCTTAATCACCACAAGCCACTAAGCAGCTGCTTAGTTTATTTTAGGTTGGCAGCTCAAAAAAACATCTGCAGTCCCACTTCTTTCTTACACCAAAGAGGGAGCTGTAAAAGCTCATCATCATGATAAATTTTCTGACCTGATTCTTAACCTGCCTCTGTCACTGACCCTCATGTGATAACCCAGCACTAAAACATGCAATAAACAGGCTGTAGTCCTACAGCAAGAAGTCTGCCAAGGACTGTAGTAAGTGACAATTTGGTGCATAATTTGTATTACAGATTGAGGTACCCTTGTTGTCAGATAGATCTTGTGTGTGCAATTATGTTTGCAGTCTTGCATAATACAGTTTTCCTTGTAATTGTCAGGTTATTAGCACAGTGTTTTAATTTTGCTTTCTCCCAATTATTTGCATGTTTCTTAATTGGAAGTCATTAGCATATGTAAATACTCCATTTCCATGGTGGTTTGCAGCATGAGCTCATTGTGTTAAATTAATTTGCTAGCTAAATAATCCTAAATGTTAAAAGAAAATCAATGTGTACATACAGCGTATGAATATATATCTAAATATATAGGAAAATTGTACACAATATCTTTTGTACATTGTTTAAAATGAGTTAAATAGAACCTGTCTACCTTCAATACTTTCTAAACATATTTACTTTATTACATAATTGACTATTGGAATCCCATTCATACACACAAAGAATAATATCTAAATTGCTTCCTTTTCAACAGAATTAAATTACTTTCATATTGTAACATATATTATTGTTTGGCAGCTGAAGAAGGTACTTAACAAGTCAGCATTTACCAAAGGTTAACACAGATGCCTCCCCTTCAGAATTGAGTGAAAAACTACTGTAAAAACATGAAATCTTGATTGAAATAGGACTTTCTAAAGGAAACCACAACAGAAGGGTTTAGCCTTCTGTTTCTTAGAGCTGATAGATAAGTTTTATGTTCTTTTAATAGAATGTGTGCTTCATTTTGGCCATTCAAAGTAAGAAAAAAACAGCTATATTAGCCAGGTTTTTTTCGTTAAACTTTTTCCTCATCATTGGCACTATATGCAGTAGACTTTCTGCTTACAGGGAGCTTTACATTGACAGGATGTTTTTTAGGGTTCTAGAAAAGTTAGGACTCAAAATGCTCTGTAGGTGCACGACCTTGGAATGTGACACAAGAATGCAGCTGATCTGCAGAATGGGCATGAATATATTAATGGAGATGCTTGAGAAATTCATTGGTTGATTTTGCATAAGGAAATGCTATAAGAGCTGTAGTTTATGAGTCTTCAGATAATGCAAAGGATTAAGACTGTTAACAGAAAAGCGTCACTCACAGGTGTCTACATAGACAAACACTCCAGCATATCAAGGGACATGTGACAGCATTCTTACTAAAGTAAAATAGTTTCCCATGAGGTAGGGAAGTTTTCGAGGAGAGGAGAGGAGAGGAGAGGAATTAAGATATTTACTCTGTTGTTATTAATCCATTTGGCTTTGTGAAAGAAACTTCTTTCTGAAGTGACTTTCCTCTAATCCTACCCTCAGAAATTGCTTAGCTCTATTGGTGATTTAGAGGTAGTCTATCTGTAATTTGTATACTCTGATGAATCTCAACCGCTTTTGGCTGAGGTTTTCATCCATCAAAATTTGTTTAGCTGGAATGGAAACTGACCACATCATTTTTTTTCCGTATAAAACAGTGGTAGTATGATTGCATTTACAGCTCGTTCAGCTTCCCACATGCTCTTTGAGGAGAGCAAGACAGGCTATTGTATCCTGTCATACACCTCTCTAACATGCTGGGGAATGGTACCCACTGGTTTAATACATGAGGTTTATTTCATGTTACACTTTCTGTAGGAAGTACACCTATGCCATAACTATTTAAAGAGCCATGGTATTTAAAGGTCTACCTCATAAAACTTCCCCATATATTTTGCATTAACCTTTAAAGATCTCCCCCTACCCACCTCAGATATTCATCCTTGTTGCAGCCTAGTTATCTGCCAGATCTAGTCAGACAAAAGTTTTTTTACAATTCTCCTAATAGACTCGAAGAAAAATAAAACAATCCAAAAAGTAAAAGAAGATAATTTTCAATTATTTCCTTAAAAAGCTATCCAGCATCAGGATGGTGCTGGCATGCAAAAAACAAAATTCAAAGCAACTGTTTTATAATAAATAGCATGGGAAATTTGCCACATTGTGATATTTCAAGGTATAGAACCTCTAGTCCCTATTTGCCATCATTCCAGAAATAAGGCCCTGGAAAGATTTTTTTTATCTATTTATTTATTTTTAGACAGATAAATGGGACATTGTTCTATTTATTCTTCAGAAAGTGAATTAAGCATTTCCACAGCTTTTTCTTTCATTTGTTTCTTTGCTGTTTCACTGGGTTACATTTATTAACTTATGCGTTTCCCTCTTGTACATTCAACTACCTCAATCTGAGAAGATAAGGTTTTAAAGATTCTTCAAAGCTTTTTATTCTTGGCCTTCTCTCCACTGTAGCACGCCTTTCTAATCTAACTAGTAACAGTACTCAACTACCAGTTCTGTAGTCCTCTGATGTCAAATTACTGTTTTATTTCTCTTTGCCAAATCCTGTCTCTAGTCATTCACTGGAGAGCCTCCTTGGCTGTCTCCCCAGGCTTTCAAACTGAATATCCCAACACTATCTAAAACAGACTATATTAAAATGAAATTACTTCCCTCGCTTCACCAAAACTTAGCCTGCCCTTTCCCTTTTCTCCTATTTCAAATGTATTTATGATCTTGCTGCTCATTCAGCTTCACAAATAATTTTGTGCTTGATACTTCTTTCATGCTTAGTTTCAAGCCTCAGTTTTCTTCTCTCCAGTATCTCAAAAATCTGTTTTATCTTGTTGCTTGAATGTAGAGTTGGAGTCTTTGTCCAGAATTCGCATTAATCAAGATAAGAAACCACTGATCTCTCTTTCTTTATCTTGTAGCCTACATTCCGCTTAAGAAAGGATTTTCTCAGCTTTATTAAGGTAAGGAAAGGCTTCTTAAGGCATCCTTACCAACAGGACAGATTCTACCACTTCCGTCTCTGGATTTCTGGACCTTTTAATCAACCTTTCTCCTCTATCCCATCAACATTTCTCCTCTTCATTTTACCACTGAAACCCACTATATCACTCCTTCATATTACTTTCTTGCCTTTTCATTTCCCCATGTCCTAATAACATCCATTTCTGCATAGATTGAGTAGTCACACTTCGATCTTTGCACAACTCTCTTAAAGGTGTTCCAAAGCAGGGATACATGAATTATCCTCTATCTTAGCTTTCAGGGTGGGCCTGATTTGCTATTTTTTATTTATATTGAAAATTTTTTGAAATAATCAACATAATCAACATACTCTATGTGTTTAAAAGCATTTAAGATACTGTTATTGCTTGACAAACAGTTAATTATTATTTGCATTTTATTTCAGAAGCATCGTAATAGCTTAGTATAGTTTAAAATGATGGGTGAAGAATTGAATATGTAGCAACAAAATTTTAAAATTAGAAGATAAATAAGACTGTCCATTATCATCTAGATAAGCCATAAAACAGTAATCACACAATGACATAGACATTCTATAGGAATGAAAAAAGTTAATTTTCAGTTGCTATCAACATTGTCTCACACTTACACAATGCACTTCAAAATCTGTAGAACTATTTTCATTTTTAAGGGGAGTTTTCCTTTTATTCCTCGATATAGTTGCATTTTGAAGATGATTTTTCTTGCATCTGCTATCCATCTTTCTTTTGATCATTACAAAAGTGTGACCTTGATCGAAATGTAGAGATTGGGCAATTGTTCCAGGAATGCATAGCTTAAACAGTTAACATTATATTCATCTCTGTAAAAAATCCCAACTCTTTCATGCAAGTGAGGTTGCATAAGCCAAGAAATACATATCCTTACTACTTTCACTTTTATGATTTTGGAAACCATTAAATAGGAAAAAAAAAAATTGAAATGCAGCCAAGTAGTCAAGAAAAGAGGACTCTGTGTCTTTAAGCTGGGGAGAAAAATAAAACCCAATCATTCCAAATGTATTGCTTTAGTCATCTGGTTTCATTCTATTAATGACCTTTAACATCTGCAAAAATATTGTGAGAAGCTAATTTTGTTTGTACTGAGGTGGTGCAGAACAGTTTCTGGCTGTCAGTCTAGGATGTGTTATAAAATAAAATTGTCTTTCTGGGAGTCTGACAAAAACCTACTGTACAGATTCAGTTTATTTACAACAGTATGAAATGAAAAGAAAACAGAATTTTACAACAAGCCAATATTCAGAAAATGAATACTACTTATACATTTATATATATTTTAGCAATAAGTTTTCAAGATATCCACTGAGATTAAGGGATCTATTTTGTATTTTGTGGTATTCCACAAAAATTTTAACCAGGGCAAAATATTTCTCTGCAAATGCTCTTCTCTAGAATTGTAATAAACTATTACCCTGATTTTAAACAGAGCCCTCCTTAAAACCCAGAGTTAGCTCAGCACAATAGGCCTTTAATTAAACAGAAGGCCTTGCAGAGAAAAAACATCTGTCTCATGTCTTTGTATCATAGTCATAAAAAAAGGTGCAGCGTGGTAGAAGGGAAGTAGTGTGAGACTGTTCCGGCAGACAGGGAGCATTTATCTCCTCTCTCTCCTTCTAGTCCAGATAAGACTCAGGGAGGAGACAGGGGAGGGGTTGAAGAAAAATCAAAAATATCTTTGTATTGTTCTCTACCCTAAAAGGGCAAATTGCAACAGGTATCACTGCAGAGAAAGGGCTGGAGATTTGTTGGTGCCTACTCACTCCCCCACAAACACACCCCCCCACTGCCTTATCCCACCAGTGAGGTTGGGGTCTCCCAGGCAGGCTCAGGTCCTGTCCCCATTCAGTCTGCTGAAAGAGAAACATAAGTACTTGGTTGAGTGCAGTAAACTACATTTTTGCTGGCCTGGAAGCGAAACACAAACTCACCCATAGGAAAACTCCTTTTATCCACTGGAAAAAAAGAGTTAAATCTAGTGACTTCAGGGTGAAAAGAGTGGTATCCCAGCAACAGTCTGTAAGTCTACCCCTCATCAAATATTTTATCTGAGTTAATACTGTAAAAACACAATTTTTATTTGTTAAGGGATGGATATTCATTAAGAAAGACATTCAGATGACTACAACACTCTTTTTTTCTTACTGTTTAAAGATGACCATAAAGTGACAGGTTGGGGACAATCCCAGGCATGAATGAAATCATTGAGAGCCACCTTGTAGGGAAGGTTTTGGGCGTTCTTGTGGATGAAAAGCTGGACATGAGCCAACAGTGGGTGTTCACAGCTGAGAAAGTCAATTGTATCTTGGGCTGCATCAAAAGAAGTGTGGCCAGCATGTCAAAGGGAAGGGATTCTGCCCCTCTACACTGTCCTTGTGAGACCCCACATGGAGTGCTGCATCTAGCTCTGGGGTTCTCAGAACATTAAAGACGTGGATCTGCTGGAGCAGGTCCAGAGCAGGGCCGCAAATATGATCGGGGGCTGTAGAACCTCTCCTACAAAGACAGTCTGAGAGAACTGGGATTGTTCAGCATGGAGAAAAGATGGCTCTGGGGAGACCTCACCGGACCTTCCAGCACCTTAAGGGGGCTTATAAAAAGGAAGGAGATGTACTTTTTAAACAGTCCAATAGTGAAAAGACAAGGGGCGGTGGCTTTAAACGGAAAGAGGGAATGTTTAGAATAGATGTTAGAAAAAATTCTTTAGTCAGACACCCTTCCCAGGAAGTGTTGGAGGCCAGGTTGGATGTGGCCCTGGGCAACTTTATCTAGTGAGTGACAATGCTGCCCATGGCAGGGGGATTGGTATAAGATGATCTTTAAGCTTTCTTCCAACACAAACTATTTAATGACATCTTGATGCATTATTTTCTGTAGGGCTGACTACAGTCTGAGGACATCTATGAAAAATATATAACACCTTTGCCTTCAGATCAGCCCAGTTCTGCTCATATTTCCTTAAATTATCCAGAACTAAACAACAAATTTTCTTCTCAATTCATAGTTTCACCAGAATACTAAATATCAATAAAGGCAAAGAGGCATAGTAAATTGCATGACTTGGTAAATAGCAATGGCATAGCAAAGTAATGCCATGATGATTTTTTGCCTTTTTTTTAATACCCTTTTTATACCTTTTTATAACTTTTGTATTCTTAGTATTTTTTAGCCTACATTCTTGGACTTTTGTTAAGCTAAGAGACTAAACATCTTAGAAGCTTCGTAGTTAGGGACCAGAATGTCCCAGACACCAGGGTCCTCTCCAGAACACATTTTATAAACTAAGATAGAACCATCCAGGGGAAGGCTCCTTGGGGAGGGGGGCTCACTCGAGCCTCTCATTGGGGAATCTTTGATAGATATGCTGATTAGTAAGACCTATAATGTTATACCCATACTATCATGGGCGTGCACTGCGGTGTGCATTGGGGTGCATTCGACCTGGACATAGTGCACCTAAGGATCCTTACAATAAATATATAGGTAAAATCGTTTTTTCCCTTCCAATTGTGTTTGATTCTTAAGACGAGGAAAAGGCATCACAGCATAAAACCAAAACCAGCACTCTGCAAGGTCTGTTTTTCACCTGAATTTTATTCATCATCTGAATTTCATGTTAAATATTAAGTCAAAAATAAATTATGCATTTCTCAGTGCCTAATCTGGGGATTCATGCCTAAAACTATGTTGATGCTTTCCTTACACATGACTTTGGTGAAACCTTCACTAGAATCCTGTGTTGTCCACAAGTTTTGGAGAACACTGAAAAGCTTGGTGAGAAAGCAGAAAATAACTGCAAAAAATATTTGATGCCTAGATAAATTGTGTTGTAGCCAATGTTTTTAAAAGTCTGATTTTAAAAAAATAGTAATAATGTGTTGCGGTGTTCAGTTTCCTGTGTTGGTTTAGCAAGCCGCAACCTTCCCAGTTGCAGGACTGCCTCAAGGACTGCCTCAAGGAGACCGACTGTTCCGCTCTCCTGTAGCCTTTTCGGGCAGCCTCGCGTTCCTGCTCCAGCTAGCTGGGCTCTACAACACAGTGACAATAAAGGAGGCAGAAAGGTCCCTGCATAGCGACCTCAAAGGAACTTCTCTTTTACATGATGACACGCCAGTTCCCAGAGGCAGAGAGACCACATGGTCAGGGAGCCTGGAATTTTCTCAGGGCGCAGGGGCGGTACATGGGCGGAGTTGGGGTACTGGAACCAATAGGGAGAACCCAAGGGTGTGGCCAGGACTAAGGGCAGGGAAGCAGGGACCATGTGGGAAAGGCAGACAATTTAGTAAGAAAAGCAGTGGGGAAGTACGGCACTACAATGATGTGACCAAAATTTCCTGACAAAGAAATTAATGTTGGTCATTTTTCCAAAATGTACTGTATATAGATGCTTGGACCAAGAGAAATGGTAAAGTCACTATTTATTATGTCATCTACCCATCATCACAGAATTCTGAACAGGCTATTTTTAAACTATAGCTTCACCAAAAACATTAATATATGGCTTATTTCTTTATGACTATATCTGCAGCTTTATATGGCCTCTACATTATTTTTTGAAAAGGAATTAAGTATGGTGTTTTGTTTACTTTGTAAAAGATTGCTTTCTGTGCAGTACTAGTTGAGGTATCTTATTTTTCACCTTCCTAGATCAAAATGTCACTAATCTTTGGTATAGCAAAACCCTTTGACACAGTAACACTTCGAATAAATGGAAGATAAGGCTCATGTCTACTAACTAGAGAAGCAGATGCTTTCAATATCCTTGTGTTACCCTGGCATGGTTTTTCTAGGATATTGAATATAGCGGCTTTTCTAATTAGTACGCTGAGTTGATTATGTAAATTACATGCATCTCATCTTGTTTAAAACAAGTTGAACAGACACACATAATCAAGAACTTCAGGGAAAATCATGCTGATCCAAAAGGATAGGTGGCTAGCATATAGAACCTAACACATACTTTTGCTGTCTAAAGCAACAAAAGCACAAAACACTGTAGGACATAATGTTTACAAAACCCACTAGAGGTTAAAGATGGAAACCTGGAGTTAAGAAAATCAAACATAAATGTTTCTGATGCAGTTCTCAAAATATATATGGTAAACAAAAGAGACTAAAATTGGAAATACGTGGACCAAAATTATTATATCAGAAATAAATCATAATTAATTGGGAAAATAAAGACAAAGTAGTCTATTTTATTCATTGCATTTTGTTTTGTCAATAATGCCTAGGGAAAGTGTGAAGTAAGTGAATTCTAGCATCCTTCCCATAGATGTTAAACTGCACCATGGAACTTCATTCCTGTGTCATACTGTTTTACACAGTAACTCTGTCCATCCTGAGCTACAGAGAACCATCCAGATAGCAGCAACACCTCTCTTGGTGACTTTAGTCCCGAAGAAACTACAACACAGAACTGGTTCTCAGTTGTGGGGTTTTTTGTCTGCTGTTTAGCGCAAGTCTGACTTAGTGATCTAATATGCCAGTAGCATGCAGAATATGACTATGAATATGAATAAAATGACACAGTAACAATGAGGTGTGGATTTTGCTAGGTATAAGAGCAGTTAGCAAGAACCTATGCTATTCTGATTATATTTTCAGGAGGTTAAGATTGAAAGGTTAAACTGAGAACCAGAAGCCAATATTCTCTTTACAGTATTGGTTATTCTCTTGTACACATTTTGCATGTTATTCTCACACTGCTTTCAGGATTCTAACATCAATAAAGTAGACAAAGCCTAAATGCATTTCTCTTTGCCATGAACCATCTGAAATTCTGTCAGTCAAAGGATTTTTCCTTCAAATATTCCCTGTTTTTGAAGGAAATGTGAATAAGGAATTATTAAAAGGCTTAATTACTATGTTAAGTTACAAATACTTTGTCTTCTGTTCCTTCATTTGTATAATATTTAACTTTGCTTAAAATGCTTGTAATGGTAATATTATGTCATGGAACTAAAGAGTTCCTTCAAGTCCTCTGTAAGTAAAATTTCAACCTTATTCGATTATTCAGTGTTCATTCTGTAAACATCTTTGAAGCCTCTTTATTCTATCAAAATAAATACAACAAAACATTGTAAGAACGATACAGAAATCTCATGTACTTCTTGTATGTTTCAGCCTTGATATTTGCTCCTTCCACCTTGCTTTAGCATAGACATAAACATGTTCTGTTTATGAAAAAGTTGTGGCTGCCAAAATTACTTTTTTTCCCCCAGAAATTATTTTCCAGTTGAAAAACATGCTTTTTATTTTATAGTATTCTAGTCCGGTATCATTTCCTGAATAACTTTATGTTATCTGAGCAATTAGCAAGAAACTGTTCTATAGCATCTATCAGTCTGCCAAATATGTACTTGCTTTGCACATTCTCTCAGTGATTATCTCTAGTAGCTTCCTTTTTGAAGATTCCTTCACAGACTTCTTGACAGAGCTCCCAGGACTTCAAAAAACATATTAATGAGTCAGTGTGTAGGCTGAGAAAGACAGTACAACTACTCTTTCTTCATGTAACCTTGCTGGTGGTTTTGGCAGCTCAGATCCATCCAGTTGCAGACAATCATACTGAAACACTAAATGATGGGAGAGAAAAGACTACAAAAGATAACCCACGGACAAAGGTCAGTGGGGTTGCCTTTTTAGTCATTTCCTTTACTTTGGAAGCAACACACCTACAGAAGCCTGGTTAATACACAGATGCTGCTTGCAAGGCCTATCAAAAAGCAAAGCTTTGTGGTGATTGCTTGTAACTTGCTTCTCTAAGTGTTAAACAAAGATCATTCTTTACATAAATTATGCATCACCTGCTTCAATAATATTAGTTTAAAATCAAAGATAAACATATAAAAAAACGAGTGAATGCATTCTAAATATAACAAAAATATAGGATCAAATATCACACTATCTGAATGCTCAAGGAAGAAAACCTTTTCAAATGCATACAGTTAGTCTGTGATCTATATCTATGCTCGTAGCCATTAATGTGACTTTATGGACTTAGTCAATTATTTAATCCCTGGTATTTTGTATACTTGTGCTGAATAAGATCACATTCTTAATAAAGAGCTAGGCTGAATGATGAGGCAGGAATCAAAATTTCTATTCCATTGTGACCTGTCATCTCATCTTTCTAGGCATGTCTCCAGGGAGGCAGCATGAAATGTATAAACACCTATAATCAATCAAAAATGACTGCCATATGGCCCTTAATGTCCTTAACCCCATCACTTAGAACCACACCAAGATTTGCCCTTGTTCAACCTGGCTGCTCTGTAGCCTGTAGGCAGAGATGTCTCATCCTTTGTACCAGTCATCTCCCCCCAGTGACCCAGGAAGGCCCCACAGCAGCAGCAGTCCTGCAGCTCTGGCTGCCAGCCTGGTGCAGTTTATGATCCCTGCACAGAGCTTCACTCCCTCTTGGGTCTTGGTTGTGGAGAACATTCCCATGTCTGAGGGTCCACTGTCACCATGAACCATCTCAAAATGTACTGATCCACTGCATGGGAGGCATGGGAAATTCTCCAGAATATCCAGAGGATCTTCTGCCCCAGATTTTTTTTCACTTCCATTGGAGAAAAAGGGTTCTCAGCAAAAATGAGGAATAGTTAGAGGAACCGACAAGGAAAAGTAGACCAATTTTTTTTAAAAATAAATAAAACAGAAAGCTTACTCTTGTCTTCTGTGAAAAGGAAGGCATGAAGCTTTTCACAGAGCTGAAAACAGAAAAAGAGAAACACATATTGATATTAAATAAATTCACTTGTGATCTGTGTTGGCCCTTCAGCCCTGTTTTTCAGAGACACCTTTTTATCAAAGTTGCAGCTTGAGTAAAGCCTTAGCACCTGGTGTATATGGAGAGGGAAATATGGAGGGTGACAGGTCCACTGCACCAGGGGGGGTTTACACCTTTCTCAGAGTCACTGGGGGTGGGCCCCTGACAGACATAGAATACAGAATGGAGGGTACCTGTCTAGTTAGGCTTTGCAAATGTCAACTGAATCAACTCTCACCCACTCATGACTAAACCAGTTGCCAACTTTAAGATGAGGAGAGAGTTTTCCCACAGACTCAGATGGAAGTGACCATAGGGTTTATCTACAAGGGGTGCTCCTAGGATTCTTACGGAAATTTAGCTAAAGAAAATTCTCCTTGTGGGGACATGTAGCACATATTCCCTTCTGCTTTCTTCTGGAGACGGAGCAATAGTTCCAACTTTAAGTTTTCAGTTGTTTTTAAAGTTGTTATAGTGTAGTTATAAAATGGTTTGCAAATGTTCCTATGGATTCTTTTTGACTATGTGTTTGCCACCCATCCAGGATCTCCCAAAGGTTCTCTGAAGCTAACAGATCAATCCTAATTTCTTGAGGGAGTACAAAAGTTCAATCCATGCGGTATGACCTTTTGGGAGGGAAAAAGCAACACTTAGATGTGCAGATATGCAGTCCATATAGGTAGTAACATTTTTTGGTATATTAATATTTTTAGGAAGAAAGGCTTTTCTTTCAGTCTGGTACAGTAACTAACATTTTCAGGAAGATCCAGTAGGAGTTGGAGACTTTATTCTTTTTCTTTTTGGGCAGTCATCCAATCTTCAGGCCAAAAGAATAGAATTTGTTATACTCACAGGCAAATCTCTCAGGAAACCTGATGTTTAGATGTCAGTTGCAGTGGGTTTTCTTCCAGTGCACCTTGTATGGGATGGAGACATTCAAGATAAGTGGAAAGATGAAATGGACCAACTCCACAATGCCAATGACTTTTTATAATAAAAACTAGGAAATGAGTGGAAAAAAACTATTAGAACCCGACACAAAACTCAAATTTTATGCTCTTTGTCAACTTCCAAGGGGGAGAGGTGGGAAAGAGATGAAACTTTTACTCAGTAGTCTGAGAACAGCTGAGTCTGCCCACACGACCTCTGTAACCCCATGTAACCTTTCACAGAGGAGCTCTTTCTTCCAGTCCCATCTCCACCTTGTAGAGAATATCACTGTAAATCCACTTAGCTCAATACAAGCCTCATACATTTTTCAGCTACAATTCCAAAGAAGCATATGAGATTTCATGACTTGCTGTTGTCTGTCATAGGAATAGGATGCTGCAGGTCATAGACCATGATGCAAGAGGACAATTCTGCCCATCTAGGCCAAGAAATCCTGGCCACTGTTAAAATGCCCAAATAATCTACTGTCATAATTTATTTACTATTCTATTCCTTACTATAAGGAATAGAAACTTACAAGGGAAAATTTGTAACAAATGTTGAGATTTATCGCGGATCCCCTTCACTGATAAATCATCCAAAATTTAAAAAAATAATTAGCTGAGGCCTGAAATTAGTCAGAACATCTCTCATGGCAGCTGGAGGAGCAGGC
>NW_008236767.1:7265541-7298356 GCF_000691975.1 Corvus brachyrhynchos
TGCTGAACAGTATTTGGAAAGGTAAAACTTATGGGTTTTAACTACAGAGATGTGTGAAGAGCAGGACAGGATAGGCAGGAAGATTGTCCATGTTCTATTGATAATGTATGCCATAAGAAGGATTTTTCTGCAGGGTCATTTAAAACTATATCTAGTTTGCCTATGAGGATGTTTCCTAGAGAGCCAATGAAAAATGTTTATAAATCAATGGAAGAACTGTCATGAGCTTCATAAATAAGAGGTCCAACTCGGAGGGCCATAATGCAATCTATAGCAATACTTGGAATGTAAAAAAGGGAAGACACTTGGGTACACTGCCAGTTGATGGTACTCAGTTCAAACAGAAATGTAGACCCTGAGCTGAGCAAAACTTTGATCACTGATCTTAAGGATCAAACTCTTGTAAGGGTAGTCAGAGCTGTTTCCCAGGAGCTGAGCTCTCTTCTGTTTGAACAGTGTGACATCATGATAACCTTTTATAAATTCTATTCCCAGTCTCCTATCAATATTTTTTCTAAAGAAAGCTACTTCTACTTTTCCCACACCAAATGAAAAATAAAAATATAATTTATTGTAATTTTCACTTTATCACATGTGCTTTATTTCCAACAGGCAACTGAGTGTTCAACATTTTAACATTGATAATTTCTGACATTTTAATTATCCATGTTATTAGTTCTAATTGTAATGCTTTGATGATGAGTATTTATTATATACAAAGTCATGCTGCTTCATTAGGGACAGGAAAGGAAGAGCCATCTTAGAAAAATCTAGTTGTTAACACACTTTCTGAGAAATTTTGTTCAATTCCCAGTAGCAAAACAGTGAAATAAGGGATTTGAGGGATGTATATTGGACATTTCCTCCTTCTGTGTGTTCTTCAAAGGTAAAGACACCTTTCCTGTCATCAGCATGATGAGCATAGCTCTGAGTGGCAGGAATGTAGTGGATTTTATAGCCAGAAATATTGGTGCCTGTGGACTTCTGATGAGAATAGATTAGACTTACTGGTAGTGAGATGTCTAAGCACCTTGATGGATTTAGTCCTTGATCATGGAGATAATGTTTTCCTGGCCCAATGCGGCGTCATGCAAGGATATCCAAATGAACTCTGAGGCAGATTAGGAACAAGGAGCAGAACCGCACCCTTAATATGGTACTCCTTTTTCTCCTCCAGGTATGAATCTGCACATAGTAGTGTTAGTCTAATAACTGTAATAAGCTGCTCAACAAGATCCTAAATCTACAGCAGATTCATCGTAAAGCTGTGAAATTTGGGGCGTATGGAAAAAGTACAAATGGTTTACAATCAATTCTCCATGAACAAGAATAAATTCTGTGCCAGTGTAGGCAGATGCACCCCTGAGGAAGGATGTGGGAAATACCCTTCTGTAGTATGAAGAAACACTTTTCTTTCCAAATGTCAGTTGTTTATTTTGCGTGTGCAAAGTCAAAAAAAGCTGGGCACGTAAGTCACTGGGTAAAGTGCAAGCAAGGTACTGAAATAATCGTGGGAGTGTTTAGGTGTCTTCAAAATTCGACTCCACACTACGAATACAATACATGAAAATACATGGCTCTAATTTATTAAAATCATGTGCCCATAAAGTGGAAGCTGCTTCCATGTTCAGTAGAGTCCTTGGGACTGCACCCAAGGTGGACTCTAGCAGGACATGGGCTCAGACTGAGACAGATAGTATTTCTTTACAGCAACCCATTTCTTAAGCCATCTTGCTTTTCTCAAATGTTGTTACATCTTTGTTGTTATATTTTTCTACAGTATGTGCCAGTGTAAGGCCAACAGTGCTTTTCCAAATGCTACAAGTAGTGGATTTCTCCCTTTATTTCAGGAATATGTTTCATCAGCTCTAGTTCCACTATCCAGTTTGTAACTAATATGATTTTTCAAACCACAGGATTTTTCCAGATAAGAACCAGATGAAGGTGGACATCCTGTAAATTTTAGTTATTATACAGGTTTTTCCTATGTTCTCTAATATTTCATATTCTGAAAATAGTCTGATAGTCTAGCACTAAAGAAATTAATAACTTGCACTTCTATTATGCTGCCTCTGAGGCTATCTCAAAATCAATATCAAATCAACACATACAACTTAATATTAGAAACAAAATACTGCTTTTCTATGAGTTTGGAAACTCAACAGCAGGAAAACAAGGTAGGTAAGTTTGCTCCTAATTTAGGTATTGCAAATATACAAAACATATTGATTAACTAGTTAATCTAATTTATGCACTTCAAAGCAAAGATGAAACCTACATAGAAAAGAATCGAGTAACTTGCTGTTGAAGACCTACGTCAGGACAAAAAGGTCCTGGAATAAACCCCAGTCAACCCAACTGCCAGTTGGGTAGTTTAAATTAGAAGACATTTCCCTTGGATGTGCAGTGAGCACAAACAGACTTGGGTATTTTGATGTGTGAGGCGATAGTTTAACCTGGATTTGAGTTTCCAGTAAATGTAATAGGCCAAGAGGTTTCACATCCAGCACTCCATTTGACCTATCTTTGATGGCAGCCAAAAGTGATGGTTGTAAAAGGACCTGTATGATAGAAATTCACAGTGCTATTCAAATCTCCCGTGGACGAATATCTTCTTCACAGCTATGACAGGTGGTGTCGGTAGTCTTTACAGATGCATCAAAGACTTAATGATATGGAAGTTACACCATTGTGGTGTTCTGATGCGCTGGCTAATGAGAAATCTCTGTTGGAGCTTGAAACTAAGTGAGTCTTTAGCAGGCAAAGCAACAAAAACAGAGCTTGAAAGGCAGAGTGAAAGAAACATGTCTGCTCTCCTTTTTTTGCTAATGAAAGCTCTGACGCACTAGCAAGACTGTGCCAGTAAAGCACTGCATAGAGTGTCACCTCAGACAGCACTGAAAACTGGATCTCTTTACAGTTAATCTTTTCTCTAGGGTGGAGACATAATAAATTTTGAGTAGTCCTTGGATAGTTTGTACTCTGAAGCTCACTCCAAACCATTTTCAGATGCCGATTTGGATCATCACAATGGAACATCTCTGTTAGAAATTACGTAATGAAAATGCCATGAAAATGAAGGCTTCTTACATATAAGAAAATGAAAAGTTAAAATATAAGGATTTCCAAAATATGATTAATTTTTAAAATCATTTATATTTGTCTAGATAAGAATTTTAGGAGCAAATATTTAAATCAATATTTTTTCAAAATGCTTGATGTTTCACTTTTTTCTTTAAAAATTAATTGCAGTGTAGTATTAAGCTAGTAACAGCATAAGTGCACAACTGTGAATTTGTTTTTTGAATTTCTGCGTGTTTGGTTTATAAGTATTCTGTTTTGGAATAAAACCAGAAAAAGTTGTTCTTGGAAATGCTAAAGCAGTCTATTCCATCAACACAGAAAGCTGAACTAAGACTTAAAATCTTTGGTTTCTGTTCATTTAACAAATGAACTCTTAAATTTAGGAGGCGTAGAGTTATGTCTCATCTCAAGGAGCAATGTTTCACACATTTTTCCTTATTTTTAACATCTTCTTCTTTGTATCTATAAAATATTGCTACTTATAGTTCTCTAATTAGTCCAGTGAAGTTTAATAGCATATAGAATCATAGAATCATGGAATCGATAAGGTTGGAAAAGATTTCTAAGATCATCCAGTTCAACCACCATGTTCACCACTAAAGCATGTCCCCCCATACACGTTTTCTGAACACCTAACCTTTGTGTGGATATTTCTTATAAATATATATAGATATATGCATCTTTGAGAAACCTTATGTTCTGCAAGTACTGAAGGATTTTAAAGAATTGGCTGCAGAACCTTTTATGTAAAAGACTACTGATACCAGTCTGTATCCAGTAAAGAATGCCTCAGCTCAAAATTATGATCTGAAAAAAACCTCTGTAAGCTACCACCTGATATCAGGGGTGCCTGATCTTTCTCTTCAGCTTAAATTTCCCTTGAAACCAGGCCATCAGGCCTGCCTTACACTGAATAGTTCTACATCTAGCATGCTCTTGTTTTAGAAACTGGAGATTTCTCTAAGTCTCCTGAAAGTCTTCACTCAAGAAGTACTTTGAGATAAGGACAGATAAGCCCAAAACATGATTTCCTGGTCAGTTTTGCTTTTGGTACTTCCCATAGCACAGGACCCACTTAAATTTCAGCCTTTCAGCCTTGTTTAGTGTGGCTTACATCTGAATTCTCCACTTGGAGCACACTCTAAGTCTACCCCACCACTCACCCAGGGTAAAACTATGCCCTTCTACCATGATTCAATATTCCAACAGATCTCTCAGCTATGAACAGATACTTTTTTCAGTGTGTATGTGTGCACTACAAGATATAGAAGAGAGCATTTCTTCTAAGGTCGACCCTTACAGAAAAAGCCCTGCTCATACTGCAACAAGTTTGTGATTTAACATATTATAGATCCATCTTCCTCAGGAGCAGGGTTCCCTTGAAATTATAGATCCAGAGCTATTCGGACACTATGAATGACACCAGCTAAAAACACAGTCATGATGTGTCAAAAGCCAACTCACAGTGCTGCTGTAGCTAAAAAAGGGCTTCAAATGAAATAGAACTTGTGTTATTGTGAATGGGATTCCTTGGAGCTTATTCTTGCACAGTATTAACTCTTAAATGCTTGTTTTTCCTGATAGCTGCAACACTGAGGAATCTTTCTGCTGATGTGGAGCATTGTTGGGTCCTATTACTATTAAAATAGTATTGAAATGAAACTGTTGATAACATAAAGCCTTAAATATGAAACCAATACAGGGTGACCTAAAACCAGGATGACTCCATTGTGTTGCTGAAAACCATATTCCAGCAAGGCCCATCACATGTTTGTCATGGGCATGAAGAAGATAATAACAATTTAATATCTAGAATTGTGGTACTGATCATAGAATGGTAGAAAGGCCTGGGCTGAAAGGTACCTTAATGGTTGTACAGTTCCAACCCCCAGCCATGGACAGGGACACCTTTCACTGGACCAGGTTGCTCAGAGTCCATCCAACCTGGTCTTGAGCACTGCTGGAGATGGGTCACCCACAATTTCTCTGGAAAACTTGTGCCAGTGCCTCCCCACCTTCACAGTAAAGATTTTCTTCCTAGTAACTAATCCAAACCCACTCTCTTTCAGTTTCCATTCCAGCTTGTCTTGTAAATACCCTTGTAAACAGTCTCTCTTCATCTTTCTTGGAGACTCCCTTCAGGAACTGGAAGGTCCCCATTAAGTCACCCTGCAGCCTTCTATTCTCCAGCCTGAACAATCCCAGCTTTCTCAGCCTTTCCTTGTAGAAGAGGTGCTCCATCCCTCCAATCAAATTTGTGGCCTCCTCTGGCCTTGCTCCAACAGATCAATGTCCTTCCTGTGCTGGAGCCCTGAAAGCTGAATGTTATAAAAAATTATTGCACTGCTTTAAGGAAAGAAAATAATTAGTTCATCATGATCCTGTCTCTTCCACTGAAGAGAACAACACCCCGGAAGATCCTGAAGTCTGGCTACCCAAAATATAAAATTACATATCTCTGAGATGACGACATTAGAAGAGGACATGCTGATATTAAACCAATGGGTCACAGGTCTGTAAGCACTTTGCTACTTTCCAGAGGGTGATTTACCACCGAGTTCAGTAACAAATAGATGGCTGGAAAATGGCCTGTGCTTGGTTACATATACATAAAAGCTCATTGCCTACCAGGAGCTTCATCATAACGTCAAATGGCATTATAGCTCTGATGATTATGCTTCTTGCCCTACCTTGCCTTTTGTATCAACAAAACCAATTGATATATCAAGGCCACCTTATGCAACCTGTCTTTAAAAAAGTCAAAGATTAAAAAACAAAGGCTAATCCTGGACCAAAGAGCAACAAATAAAATTTAAAATAAAAAAAGCTAGAGCAAAAACTTAATGGATGTGTGGAGAAGTTTTAGTTAATACTTTTAGAATACTTTATAAACAATATTGTAAAGTTTCTAATTTTGGGGAAAGGAAATGCAAAATCTAGTCATTGACAAGCACAGAAGCTATAAAGAGTATTTCATTCTGCTAGACAAGTCTGAGCACAATTTTAGGTGAGGTTTAGTGTAAGAAAAAAAAGGTTTAAGTTTAGATCTAATTGTTACAGAGGTTGATTGGAAAATCAAGTTTCCATGGTGGGAGTCTTTGTACTAAATCTGATTCACACTAAGAATTAGATAATGGAAGAAGGCTTCTGCACTGAAGATGTATTTACTGCCCATATTTTCAGGTGTATTAGGACTTCTTTGCAACTTTCTATCTGAGGCTTGTGTTAGAATTTTCCGTAGCAGGTTAATGTAAAATTAACTTGTTTCCTGTATTATCACCATCTTCTGATAATTTTTCTTGAATTTGACTTTGCTGTTAATTTTGATAATAATAAAAATGCAAGATTTCCCCTCTACCACAAAATTTGTCTTATAGTCTTTTTCCCACGTCCACCTGTGCTCTGACCCCAAGTTACACCTTTGTCCAGGAAACAAATCTTTATCCTGGCTGGAGTTAACAAAATGTTTTCAACACGATGACTCAACAGAAACTGCCTTATTCATACATATTTTATACTCTGGATAGAAGGATAACACAACAAAGCAGCTCAGCTTCTATAAAAAGAGTTTGAGGACCTAATTTTCCTGTTTGATAGTCCAGTTTTATGCCAGTAGAATTTCAGTAGCGAACAACATGAGTGACACCATGATGAATCAGTCTCTGAGATTATACATTCTGTGTGCAGATGCACTGCCTAGGAGCTCTTCTATTTTCAAAACTTTTTATAATCAGGTTACCTAAGACTGTAAGACACAACATTTGTAATATTTCCAGTAGCCTACACATGCACAAATAGAGACAAAAAAAAGCTATAAAGCACCAATAGCACTGATGCACTGCCTCAACCTTTTGAATATGTCATGTTTTGCTTAGTGGCTCTATTTTCCACAGGGTCTTAAACTATATAAAACAAGTAAGCATCCAGTATAATCAGAGAACTAGATCTTAAATTAATGGGAATTATCTGTAAGAAGCAATGTAGATATTTTTTCCTCCTTGTTCAGCTGAAGGATAGCTTAAGCATTTAGCAAAAAAAAAAAAACTTATAAGCTATCTTTCATCCCAATCCTGATGGTAATGGGGCAGAAGAGGGTAGATAACATGCTTAGCTTTGCAAGAAGAAGAAACAGTCCCCTTTTTTTTAAAGATATTAATTTCACTCTTCCATTTACAAATATTTCATAGTAGAAACACTCACCATTATGCAAGGATTAGGAGTATTATATGTATACTATGATAAAAAATTAATTATTAAGGAAAGCCTCTCTGCCTGCAGGCAAGAACTGATAGGAATCAGTGGCTGGCTCCTACCTATACCTTTCAGCTGACATTGATATGCTAAGAGCTGGCCTAAATGTTAAATATTTGTCTCTTCGCTCTGTTTTACCTCATTCAACTTGGGTTTTTTTCTTTATTACATGGAAGTCAATGTTTACAGAAGTGGGATTTATTTTTTGTTTGCTTTAATTTGTGGTATTTTCACTTTTTTAAATGTCTGTCAAACACAAGTGACTTACAGAGCAAAGATTGAGGAACAGTGAGCTAGACAAGACTTGGAAGCTAAAGGGAATGAGGCTTTGTTCTCTTTTGAAATGCATAACGAGTGCTGAAATTCTGATATCTCATTCTTGTGAAAAATTGCAATAGTCAACAGAAATGGTACATATATGGTAGACCAATCAAGTGAAGCCAAAAAGTGACAACTTTCTTCCCTGGAGTGAATCAAGGATAACAACTAGAAATTATAACAAGTGTTTGATGCCAGTTGTAGAATTCCAGACATCATCTAGAAAGAAAACCTGACACAGAAAAGCAGGCAGGAGGACAGAAGGAAGGCAAGCATAGCCTAAGCTCTTGTAAAACTGAATTAGCTTGTAGGGGCTTGCAGTCTATCCATCAGCCAAACACTCAATCGTGTATCTGAATAAGGCAAAAATCTGTAGCCAAACATTTCACTGAAATGCCAAAAACCAGCACTTACCTGAAATGTATATGCAGAGGTTTTTGTTTTACTAGTTGCATTCCAGAGCTGCAGTTCAGCTGTTCTTAAGTTTAGTGACTGTATTGCCACAGAGAAGTGGTTATAGGGTAGTATTTTTGAGGCAATCAGAAGAATGGTACCTCTATGAAGTCTCAAATGTGAAATTTAAGATACAGTGATTTTTACCTGGCCTGAAAGTGACAAGAAATTAAAAATATTTCCAATCAGGATTAAATACATTTAAAAATTATCATATGCTTGCCAACAGATAAATTATCCTGTGGTGAAACACAGAGTTTGTTTAAGAGGTAAACCTTGCTATAGCATCAGAGTGGAAATATGTTACAGACAGCATCTGGTCTTTGAATTGATTCAATCATAGGAGAAAGCCAACTGGTTTTGCAAAAGCAATGACTTATCTGATCTGTGATAGAAAAAATACTGCCACAATATTTAACATGATCTTGCATAAGAAGCCTTTAATTGTAACGTGGTGAAATAATTGCCATTAAACAGAGGCGTTTATGTCACTAGCTAAGGAATTCTGCTATAACTTGTACAAACACAAGCATTTGGGAAACATAGGGTCAAAAACCCCTCTCTGCCTCAATTCTCATTGCAGCCCATTTCTCCCCCTTACTGCTATTAGCCTTTCATAATGTAAAACATTTCATTTCCAACAGATAATACTTTCAGTCGAAAGGTAATTTTTGAAGTCTATTACTTGCATTCTTAGTGAAGAGCACAATGTAGCATTTTGTTCTAATATGCCATTGAAATTGTTTGAGTAGACACACCATGGAATCAAATACAAAATGTCAAAATGGTTTCCATTAACTATGCACATTTGCACTGCTTCAGTTAATGGGCATGTTTTTGTTCTTCTCCTTCATCTTTGCATCTATAAGATGAAATGATTCAGTTAATGTAACTGAAAAGTACATTGAAAAGGTAGAGCAAATTACAAAAGCATCAAACCACAATTCCACCCACGTACTTTATTTTATAATGAAGTTTAATAATGACTAAAATTGCCTTCAGATTTAAACATCAGTCATTTCTGCAATTGTGGTTAATGTGAAAAATCTCACCCACAGTAATGTTTTAGGAAAACATCGTAGAAATGTACATTATATTTTATTCTGAAATGTCATAATGAAATCTTAACTAGATATCACTGAAATATATAGTACATTAAAAGTAATTTGCCACTATGGGCAGGACTGAAACAGGGACTGTGTCCCCATCAGCATGATAACAGGTAGGGGAAGTTCTTTTATATTATAAAAGCTCTATTGTGCTTCAGCATCATTACGGTGAGAGAGTCTTTGATACTATCTTTGATAGTAGGTATCATCTAAAATACTGCTATAATACCTAAATTACTTGTTTTGTACTGATAGTGTCATAAAATAGTGTTTTATGAGAGTGAGCATCGATGAGAATATTATTTCCTCAGAAGTACACAAAATGGATTAATCTTCATTTTGAAACAGAAATAAGATAATTTTGAATGGTTGCCTTTCTTAGCCCTGCCTTGTGAGGCTGCAATATTGCACCAAATCCTTATGCCCTGAGTGGGCCACATGTAGGAACAGGATCCTTGGGAAGCTCACTGGGCTGCTTCCACCACCCAGGAAAGTGTTTCAGCAGCACCAACTGGCTTTGCAATTATAGAGGTTCCTGCTGCAAAGAGCAAAACAGGGGAGGAGAAATGTTCTTACACAGCTCTGTGCCTCGTTCAGATAGGGCTAAGCATTGTCCTTCTCTGGCTGAATGAATTTTTAGACGTTGAAATTTAATTTGGGTCAAAGTTGGATTAACTGCCATGGAAACTGTATTTAAGCCTCTCTTAAAAGGGGGGGGGAAGAAAGAAAGAAAAAAAGAAACCTTATGCTCTGAATATTCAGGTTCTCTTAGTGAGTGAATGAATGCGCTCTCCCGATAATTAAATTTAAAGCCAGCCCTGCACAGCACCACTCTAAGGAGCTGTGGGTGAGGAGAGGCACCCCGGGCTCGGGGCTGGGAGGGAGAGGTGGCTGTCGGTGTGCCCCTGCCCTGGCAGCTGCCTGCCTCTGTTCTCTCGCCCCTTCCTCACCCACTTACAAGTTAAATCCTACACATGTTGGGATTTGGGGTTTCCTTCTCGAGGTTAAATTTTCTGGCGGTGGTCACCAGATGGCAGTATGGTATCATCAACCCCTCTCCCCCACGGACCCCTCAAATCACGGAGGAGAAAAAAAGGGTTCAAATGGTCCATGGCATCCTCCATATAAATTTAGATACAGTTAGGCTCACAGCTGAGCAAGAGAAGAGTCAGGCTTTTTCCAAGATTGAGAAAGTGCTGCTTCCACTAAATTTGATGGTCAATGTGCTCCTAAATATCAGAAAGAAACTAAATAATTCATTCTACCTTGATTTATTTAGAGTATATATTACTTCTGCAGAACATAACTTCCTATAGAGCCCTAAACACCTGAATTTTGGATTACCTAAGGAACCAAACACTCGATTATCTTGCCAGCTGTCTGCTCAGACTCAGTCCCAATGCTCTTCAAGTCCGAGTTTCTTATAATGGCCTTTTTTCTTTTCCAGTAAGCTGTATGGTTAACTTCCTCAATAAATTAAAACATACCTAGTTCAGATGCACGTAAACACTGTGTGAGTCATACACAGAGTCTGAGATGATGATGCAGTATCCTCTGGGGCCATGTTGCATTGCAAAATATGTGCTCTTCCCTGTTAGACACATGGACACGACCTGCAGCTAGTTTGTAAACCCTTCCTTCCTGCCTCTGCCTCAGTGCAGTTGCAAAAATCTGTAAGAAAAAAAGCCACCAAGGTTCTTTCTATATGTGACAAACATCAGATTTAAAGCCCTGTGTTTATTCAATTGAGTGTCAGTTTTAATGGAAATGTCTGGGGCTGCAAAAGCAAAGTAAAAAGACAAGCAGTCAGATGGCCTGCAATCCTCCTTATGTGATTCCTCCAACACCATCACTATGGAGATATAAGTAGATCATCTGCTGCCAGCGATATTGGACCATCAATACTGATGTTGATGCTTCTGTTTTGCAGGTCTATGTTTTTTTCCTGGCCAGGCAATGATCGAAAAATTACAAGACCATCATTTCCAACACATCATGCGTTGTATGCTTCCTTAAACCCTGTGGACATAAGTTGTAAAGATGGGTAGGCATTACCTAAATTATCTGCAATACTTTGGTTTGTGAATCCTATCCTTTAAAATATTGTTTTTCCCTCTGCACAGAAGAATGTGACACCATGCTCTCTAATTATCTGGATTAATTCTCCAAGCTATGGCCTAGTTCTATTAAGTCACACCCACAAGGTTTTGTCTGTACACAGGCACAGAAAATAAGACACTGCTAGTTACTCAGTTCTCACTGTATCCTGGAAAAATTCCTTGACACTGCAATATATGGGTCACAGCTATTGTACTCAGGTCACTGGTTTTGTATACTGCTAAATAACTAAAGATACTCTATTCAGGGCTCAGCACCACATGATGAAAACTGGTCTGGGCTGCTATCAGCTCGTCCTGCTCCCCCCCGGGAGTTTGTGTCAGTTAGAAAGGTGTTATCCCATAAAAGAAAAGGAAGTAATTTGTTTTTCTAAGAAGTTAAAAGGTCAAGAGGGAAAATTCAAATGTAAAACCTCTTATCACCATCCCCTTACTAGATGCAAACTACTGCTAGGTACAGGTGAGAGAAGAAATAACAATGAGTGAAAGTAACCCCTTTCGCAGTGGGTGGTACCTCAGGTTCCAGTTATTGAGCTACAGGACAGATCAAAATTCAGATATGCCATATACTCTACACAAAAAAACCTCCAAAACTACATCTCTCTTTCCATAAATATGTTTTGAGTAATGTCTAATCTATCAGATATTACTAATAAGAGACTGACATTTGCCCATATCTAACTCAGTATCACAACATAGCTGACATCATCACATTAAAAATAGGGTAAAATTGATTGCCGTTAATGCCCCTGAGTCAAACCATTTATTATTTACTTATTGAGCAGATCTATACAGAACAAGAAACTTGTCTTTGCCCCGAGGAGCTTGGTATATGTTCAGCTGGAAAAGCAAGTAGTAGATCTAGGCGTTATTAAAACCTATTCCCTGCTACTACATGAAACAATTAAGGAAAGCTGGATTCAAGCTAAAGGTACTGCTGACTTACTCTTTTAATGCAGTGATGCTTAGGAATCTTTGTGGGTTTGTTTGGGCTCTTTTTCTCTGGTGTACTTACTGGAGCTTTACCTCCTTGTCTTCAAAGTAGAGTAAAAAAGACAGAAAAAGAGAGACAAGTGTAGTAGGATTTCTCTCTTTGATCCTGACCAACAGCTGAAATGTGACTGCACATTTCCATTGGAACTGTCTGATTTGTTTTTTTTAGTGGATGAATAACAGCTCTGCTAGATAGGGCTGGAGATGGGTGTTTTAATAGGGACATGAGCAAAGAAAAGGTAATATTTTCATGCATAAATCTGAGGAACCCCTTTATTAGTGATCAGTATAAATAAAAATGCACAAAAGGGAGAAGAATAAAAATGTGTATATACACCTAAATGTGAAGATGGAGATGGAGAGAAGCAGAGAACTGATGACGCAGGGACACAGCACTACAGCAGTAATAAAGAGACCTATGCCTTCTGCAATGAACAGGAGCAGTGGGAAGTTGTGGGGAGGAGCATGGCTTCATGATGCAGAGTTGATGAATCAGAAGAAAATTCCCCTCTTGCTGTTCATTAAATCTATTTGGCTGTGTTAGGTTTTTGTGCAAATAGTTGTGCTATCAGAGAGTCTGTTAAACCTCTGTCCCCCCCATATGTTTATAGAAGATCCACACAGCATTTTTATGGTTTTGAAAGATATTTGCCAACAAATATTTTTGCAGTGGTTTGTAAGCACATCTCAGTATAAGGAGCAAGAATCCTTCTGTATCTAAGGGCAGTCCCTTGCAAAGGTGTGTAGAAAGTTCTTATCTAACACACTACACATGCAGGCACAATCCTCCTTTTGGAGCCCAGGCAGACTTTACACTCCTGGGTGCTTCTTAGTCTTCAAAGATTGGGCATGGAAATCAGTTAAAGTGCAGAAAGGGATCTATTTTAACACACGTCAATCAATCCCATTTGCTGTTTGGAGTCTGTACATGGATTTTTCATGTTATTTCTTGGCTGTTAAAGTTGATGCCAGAGTGAAGGCATTTGTTTTTCTAACACAATGTTCTATATGCGTGAAAGAGGACTTCAAAAGTGGCACAAAGCTCCTGCTGTCAGAACAAAATCATAACTTTGCTGAGGACATAGAAGAGAACGACAGACATCAGTTGCTAAAAGATACCATTGTTACTCCTCTATATCAAAGCCTTCAAAACATCCCATTATTCTATTTTTTAATGGAAATTAGATGACATCTACAAAGGTAAGTGGTTTTGTGTTTTTTCTGGGTTTTTCCCTGATTCATTCACAGCAAATGAAGCACATGCACACATAGGAACAATTAAAAAACCCTAAAACAGAGAAAAAAACAAAAAGCCTATAACATGGAAAGAGACTCTTCATTTTAGCTTAGATAGTTAGGTAACATACTCAAAATCTAGTGACATTGAACACACCAAACAAACATTTTTCTTCTGGGTTTTGGTGCTGGTGATTGTAAAAATAATATCTGAAATATTAGAATAGTGAAAAAACTGACAGGATTTATAATGTGCTACATGAACATTAAAAAAAAGATTAATAAGCCAGGAAATATGCTCCAGTTTTTTTTAATGCAACCTAATTACATTGACTTAACATCCCATATGAAATTTAAAAGAACTGTAAATTTAGAGGATGCTGATACTTTGGTTTTTTCTTTCTCTTTTTTTTTATGCTTTTCCAGAACTCTTGAATACATCTATATGATTCTCTACAATTTGCCTTTGATTCTCATCTCTCTGGAGCAATTCTTCTATCAGATGAGGTTTCTTTACGATTGGCAAAATAAGTTTAGCTCTCAAGTTACTTTAAAATGCCACTAATGATATATTAAAGATTCTCCTTGACAGGAGATTGTAGGAGATGTCATTGTCATATGGCTACAGTGGCATTCATATCCACTCCTGGGCAGCTGTGGTAGGTGTTTTAAGAAGAGCATCTGCTAAGTGTACCTCTACATCAACTTCTAAAGACCATAAAAAAAAATATATATATATATGAAACAGGAGGGCTGATTCAGAGTCTGCAAGCCTGCCTGGTTAAAGAGCAAATTTTACAAGCGTTATTTTTTATATATAAATGACTATTGAAATAGTAGTTATGTTCCTTGCTCTACTAATGTTGACCATCCGGTGCAGGAATCTGGTTGAACGTAATCATAAAGTAGAGAATAAGCCTTGAAATAATGGGGGAGGGATAAAAAACAAATTACACCTGTGTAGTGCACTCAAAAAAAATCACTAATGGACATCCTTCTTACAGCACAGATTTTGTGAAATGGTGGCAATACTCCTACCATTTATGATTTCCTGAAGAATGGACACCTCTTTATAAATGAATGGCTCTGTAATAACTCAGTGACACCTTCATAAATCTCACCAATGTAGAGCAGTGTGTGACACATCTGATGAGAAATGTGTTTACTCCTTTTGGATTAAAAATAGAAAAACACAATAGAACAAGTTCATTGGCAGGTTCAGGTGGCCACTTAGTGTATAATAGAATCAGGAAATGAAAGTGCCCTGTGGCAAGAGAAAAGCACCACTGGCACCCCTTTTTAGAGAACATGAGCAACCATGTCACTGTGGCTTGAGTTGGGTTTTTTTTATTTTCAGCATTTAAATACCAGCAAATGTAACTCTTTACCATCAGCTAAATATTTATTCACTTCTTCTGCTTGTTATTTCTTCATTAACAAGGTTTTCCCTGCTGTGCAGTGGAATATGCGAGTAACTTTGCAAATGTCAGAAGCACTCAATTTGGATCAACTGGAGGAAGTGATAACAAGACTCATAATCAAGTGGAAGTACAATAGTGGCACATTTCAAGCTGCGAAATAATAGATCGATTCAGAAGGCTCTTTCTCATGGGATAATACCTCCATTTGTTCTTATTTTGAGATTTGTTTTTATTCACTATCTCAAATGAACAATATATTTTTCTTTTAGCATCTTATTTGGAGCCATCAATTTAAATTACATTAGACCACTAATTGTTGTTTTATAAAACAAATGTTGTATTTTAATAAAGATAAACATAAACTAATGCAGGGTTTAAAAGCTTTGGATTCAGTTCTAACTTACACTTCTTACATGTCTGTGTTGTAGTGGCAGGGAGTTTTCTCAGCACAGTGGAAATTATTGTGTATCCTGCTTGATAAGAGCACTGCTGAAATTTATTCTTGCAGCAAGGCAGGATCACAGAACCAAGCTAAACAGCGCTCTTATGAAAACTGAGCCTTTAAATTTGAAAATGCACATTTTTTTACCTTATAATATAATCTATAAAATTGTTGCAACTGCATAATTTAGTAAGAAATTCTAAAATATTTTCCTTTTGGCAGACTAATCTCTGGATTTCTAGTCTGTGGCAACAATAAAATGTCATTAGATTAATGCATTGATACTGCTTACTGCTCTCTCTAGACCCTTTTACAGTGCAATGACAGGTTAATATTAAAATCTGTTTCCATTATTTTTCAAAGAGATTAACAGTAGAATATTGTCTCAAAGTTACAACTCAGAGGTCTTTCTCCATTTCCTGTTTGCTAATCAGTCTGTGGCTTCTGAGTCATTCTTTTATTTAGAAGTGAAATGAATTAGATGTATTCTATTGTTCTTTTTCAATGGGAAAAAAACCCTTGTATAAATTTTATTAAACATAATACTCTTTATCCAGTAGGCCATTTTACAGAACTCTGCAGGTTTCAGCATGATTATTTGTATGATTAGAGGCTATGAGATTGGGACTCTCTTTGGCTGATGTATATTTTTATGTTTGCTGACCAAAGAGATGATTTAACATAAGTTCCACTCAAAAACCTTCCGTATGGGATGAATCAATGCCCTTGGCTTTAGGTGCCTGTTACATCCCATGCAGATGAGTAGGTCCCCTGACACCTGACAAAGGGACAGGAACAGGATCCATTGGGCAGAAGTTCGGCACATCAAGGTCAGGTTTAGATTCAGAGTCACCCTTTAAGAGGAAGACTTTCCTTTTTCCTGGTTTTCTAGCTGACTTAGACACCTGAGTTGTGGGGGGAAAAATTCCCTTCATTTCAATATAGCACTAGATATCAAACCCTTAGCTACTGCAAATTGGTGTTGTTTTCTTGAAGTCGTTGATGCCATGCTGACTTAAACAGATGAACAGCTGGCCTTACGAAGTTCCCCTGTGCACATGCATTTCTATAGGGCTGAGTCTTCCAACTTTCACTTCCCTTTAGAGTAAAAGATATTCATGGATGTCCTGTCATGTGGGGTTATCAAGTTGAAGGAAAAAATTTTTATTTCTCTGGAATTGGGCCACAGAGAGCAAAATATCTGTCTACAGACATCTCAACAGATAAGTCTTAGATATCTAACTCTCAGTCTCTTCCCCTGTGCCATCCTGGATTGGAAACATTCCCAAACCAGACAGAAAGAGGACCTGGACCTTTTCATTCACTCCTGTCTCCACTGCCTGGTCCATGAGACCATTCTTTCACAGGCAGGACCCACATCCTAATCTGCACCGTGCTTCTGCTGGCTTTTTCCTTGCCAGAGAAATCACTGAGACCAGTGATTTAGTAGGATTTGAAAAGGATCATGCATTTATACTGGCAGTAAGTGTGCTTTAAATTCAGTTAAACAGGATTTGTTTTAAGTTAGAAAGGGATATAAACCTTACTGCTTCTGAGATCAGCAAATTTGTAGCTTCTGGAGCTAGAAAAGGCTAGAGATGCTGCTCGCCTGCCATGTAGGAAGCTCTGTGCCTTCCTACTGGTGCTGGTACCTGCTGAAAACAATACCAACAGCTCAGTGAAGGGACTTGGTTTAGATGTCTCCTCAGAGGACAGCTAACAGGCAAACAGCACAGCACATCAGATTTGGGCAGTACTCAGTGCAATTCAGAAGAGGCAAGAATACAAGGACCAAACCTCTGTGCACAGCCTGCACAGCTGAAGCCCTTCACCATACACAAGTTCAAGGAAAATTGCACATATCTGTTCCTGACCTGAAAGCAGTTCCTTCTGATTGCTTCCCTGACACTACATACAGAGTATTATGTTAACATTAACCTGATTGTATGATCTTCAGCATGGGTAGAGGATGAAAGTAATGTTTCATGCTCTGAACATTTATATTCCAGATGTTTGTGATACAAAGTAACTAGCTACCACATAAAAGATGACTAGAGAAAGGAAGAATAGATTGCTGCTATTAATTTAAGGGGAAAAATATACATAATACATAAAAATTCACGTTCGTTGCTCCATCAAGCTAATTAACAGTCTCGTACAGGGATAAACCACTTTCCTCTAGGACTGCCATCTGAAGGATAGAAGAATATGGACTTTATTTTTTTTATGCTGCCTAAAAAACTGAAGAAGTGTTGACCAACAACATATGAAAGCAGTAAAAGCAGCAGATGACCATTCTTCTCATCACATCTTGGAGCTGGAGCTGTCCTAATCTCTTCTTCTTGAAATATAGAATCCTCTATGATGTCATAGAAGAAAACCAATTTCTTGTGGAGAATGGTGAATTATAAGCAGATTTTGTAGATCTACTCTGGGCTATTCTGATTGTTTTAGTACCCGTCTTTTTTTTTAAATTACAAATAACATTATTCAGACTCTGCCTGTTGAAACAGAGTATATGCTCCTGCTGCCCATGACACCAGCAATGGAAATATAGCCTAGAAATATTAAAAATTCCAAGACAACATTATTCTCACCACTTTGGTATAATAGAAAGTGAATTATTTTCAAGAAAAGTAGTCTGGTTGTACAGCCTTGCTTTTATCACTTTTTCTGTATGGTGTGATGGCATGGTCACACTCTGCTAAATATAGCTCTTATATGAAGGGGAAAACCAATCTTTCAGTTTTCACTGATCTGCAATAACCCATCCACCATTGAACTCTCTATTTCCTCTGAATGTGATGACATTATTATGCAGAAATCTAGCACTACTCTGGACAGGCTAAACCATAAAATGTGAATGTTGCTAAAATTGCCTTAGAATACATTTATTTTCAATTTATATAAAAATGTTACACTGAAAGTGTCGGGTGGATATATATAAAAAATTTCTAACAATCAGTGCTGATATAAAGCTCATGGGTTTTATTACACACAAATCACACATTCAAAAAGCAGGCTTTCAATGAAAGCTCTCAGTAGCTAGGAAATGTCAAAATTAGGATTGCCATTGTATGGTTTTGTGCACATATTTTTATTATTGTCCTTTATTATTGTCTTCAAATACAAAATAATTCCTTACATACTACCTACTTCATTCAACATGCAAAACGGTCTTAAGAAAAATGTAGTCAATATTCTGGGTTTGTTTTTCCCTTTTATTCTACAACATCAGGCCATCTTTGTTGCTAAAATGTAGATTTAAAGACAGAAGAACACATTTTTCTTTTCAGTCACACTCATTATATCCACAACTGAGTGACATATACATATTAATTAATTATTTCCAATATCCATTTATGAATATGTCAAATGGCACACTTTAGGAGCTGAAGAGTGGCATGACTATTATGCAAGAGCCAGAGTGGTTAACACATATGTGAAAACAAATGTTTCCAGTGATTAGCCAGCAGAATTTGAGACACAGAAAGATCAGACGTCCCACAGCACTAAACACCACATAACAGCCTATGTAATCTTACTGCCTTTAGCTGAAATTGCAAGTTCCTAATACTTTCCTTAATCAGATTCCCTGGTACTGTAGTAAAAATTAGGGATGAGCTGTAAAAACTCCAATTTGATGTGACTTTCTGATGTTTTATGGCTGTATGTCCTCTTGGTTGTGATCCTGAATTCCATCAAACTGACTGGGGTTAAGTCCTTCTTTAAGAAAGGAGTCTGAGATCCCAAGGAGGGAGCAGAGTATGGAAAACATGCTACCAGCTAACACTCATAGTTTGGCTACAATTACAATGCTGATGCTATGCAGTTCAAAGGCAGGAGGTTTGTGGATGTCTGCCTGCAAGACATCCTTGGCACACAAGCTAAGATACAGTAGGAGAGGGTTCTCCAGGCTGTATTCAAGGGGTTTTGACTTCATTTGATCTGTTATTTTCTTGCAGTTCCCCATGGCAGTCACCAGACAACTACAACTGGTGAAAATATATTTCGCCAGGGCCGCCTTCATATGCAGCATTGCTCTGTTCCCAAACTGTTCCTGGACTTATACAAGGAAAGGGAGAACATTGCAGGAGATGAAAAGAGCAAAACCATAATAATAAATAGTAATAAATATTTATGTCACAATACTTATTGGAAAAGGAATTTTTAATAAAAGTTGCACAGAGAACCTTAATTTTCCAGTTTTCTCATGTCTGACTGTTGAATGTAAATGTAGGTAGAAGGCGTGAGCCCAGACTCACATCTCCTTTGAGCAATGAGTAGAGTGAGCCAGCCTCCAGCAAGAAATGGCTGACTTATTCTGGAGGTTACAGCTCATCATGAGCGGTGGCCAGCAGTGGATCTAGCCTGCCTGAATTTCTCAGGTCCCCTTCTAAACTTGTTTTAAGAACCATACCTTTTTGCATGAAAAGTATACCTTTTGTGTCTTTCAAAGTCCACTCTGACAATTTCATTTGGTGTTACTACTTGCACTGTCAGTTGTTTGTTATTGATCATCTCCATTCCACAAGTCTCACTTGTGCTGTAACCTATTTTTCCAAATTCTTTTTATTTTTATTTGCTTTCTAGCTATGCAAAAGACAATCCACATCTCTGCTTATTTTTGTTGTCTTCGTCTGGATCCTTGATAATTCTGTTATAGCTTTTTCTTTTGCTTGGGCATTCATAGGACCCCGGTGTCCTTAAATTTAGAATAATGTAATCTTGAAATATTAATAGATGATTAATATACACTGGGACATAATTATGTATTCTGTTATGCTCCTAAATATTTTCCTAATTATTCTTCAGATTCTAGTTATATTTATAGACACTGCTGAATGCTAAGCTGTTGTTTTGAAGAACAGTTTACAGCTACAGAATCTCTTTCCAGAATGGTAGTAATTAAACTGATGGCCATCCTATACTAATACTTGTAGGTTATTTCTTTTCCTAGACTTCACATTCCACTTCTTAACATATCATTTCATCTAACTGTTTATAATCTACTTGTAAGTTTGAGTTCCTTGACAACTTCTCACAATCAGCTTTAGATTATCCCAAATAATTCTGGATCATTTTCAGATTTTTGTCTCCTTATCATTCAAGGAATATCCATTTATGAATATGTCAAATGGCACATTTTTCACATGTAGAATATGTTTGAGCTCCTTTCTTTCTGAAAACCAGCTACCCACTCCTACCATCTGTTTCTTATACTTTCACCTGAACCATATGCTCAGTGGCTCCTCTGTAGATGACTGATATATGAGTCATGACTTCTCCTTGCAAAGGCTAGGTTGGCTTTTTCCTAGTATATCATGTTTTTCTCTTTCATTACTCATTCTGTGAAATGGAATATTCCTACAGATTTGCTCTTACATAAATATAATTTATTGGTTTGGAATTGTCTGAGTTAATCTAGAAAATCTTAAAATTTTGGTGTCATATTTGCCACTTTCCATTCTTCAGGTAACTCAAGTCATTTAAATGACAGACTATTATTCACAGATAATAATTTATTAGTTGTTTATTTCAGTTGCTTAGGAATTCCTGATGGAAGCAGCCCTGTGGGCTTATGCTCTGGTAAAGTGTAGCTGTGGAGTAGGAATCTCTCTGGCCTCTTTCACAATAAATGTTGACACAAGGAATTAATTTGGAGTGTATTTTTCTCCAATAGCATCACCTTAGTGAATGCTCCTTTCATAATTTGATTAACTGTTGAACCCACATATTTTATTGAAGACATTTCCTTCACAATTTAGAGAAAAAATTGTTCTAATATTTTTACCCTATTAGCTTTTCTCATGCTTGTTTTCACATGTGACCTCTTGAGCGTTTTTAAAAGAAGAGAATAGAGGAGAATCTTTCCTGTGGCAACAAGCAACAGAGGTGGAGAAAAACTTCGGAGATTTTAGCAGGGAGCAGATAGCAGCAAAGTTGTTCTTGCAGGTCCGCTGTGGAACTCTGAGATAACAGTTTGCCATTACTTTGCCATTTTTACCAGCAGCAGAACAGTAGTGAGACTCAGGACACTTGTGTTCACCCAGCCACGTGCAAATTGGGCAGTCTTTTCTTTCCCATTCCTCCCTCCTTTGACCTCTTCTTTGCCTTGACCTTGATCCTTATGTCAACTCATTTGAAATGTGTTGGTTGGCTTTTCCTAAGTTGCAACCTGAAGTCAACATTGAATCTATAAAATATCAGCCCAAAAGAGTTGGAAAATTTACAGTCAGTGAAAACAGATCTTTATAATTGAAAGCATGAAAGTGGCATAATAAGAGACAACATCACCTGTTCTGCCTAAAATAGCTACTGCTAAAGAAACTCACTTTCAGCTATGTGCTTTCAGGAGCATGGATAAGGGAGAACCACAGGGTGTCGATGGTACTATGGGGTTACGGCCTCCAAACTGTAAATGAAAGAAAATATTAATTATGTCATGCAAACAAAAACACATTACAAAATTCAACATTCTCATACCATTACTCCACAAGCATCTTCTGGAAAAGTTTTTCTCTTACAAAAGGCTTGCATAACTTACTTTCACTCACACTCTCTCTGCCTCCCTCTTGCAGAGCTTTACAGGAGCTTCACACTGGAAATCACTCCCCAACAACTTATTCATATGAATGCTATACTGTGTGCTACAAATGCTTGCCATGGGTCTTTTGGAAAGGACTGGTGCTTTCAGAGACCCAACTTTCAGGGAGGTCTTCTGCAAAACCATGAAACTAATCTGAACCTTACACTTAGTTCAGGTTTCATTCTCTGACCTTGCATCACAGATCCTATGAATAAAACATTGTCCTTTCAGTGCAGTCTCAATAACTGGACATTTTCTGGGTCTGTGGATTTGTACAATGAGATATCTACTCCAATCTGTGTACATAATGCTCCAATGCCTGCCAGGAATGGCTGCAATATTGACGCCTTTCAATGTAGATCACATCATTCACGGAGCAGAGTTCAATAAAATGATACTGTAGTTAACAAGTTTTATAACACAAAGTTACTTTAAAACATGGAACTAATCAGGAGGAAGCCTGTTTATGCATGTCACAGTTACATGGAATTGTCAATAAATAAACAAAGATTTGCTTCACCTATTGTCATGTAGATCAAGTAAGTCATTAATCTAAACTAATGAAGCTTAAGATATTTGACAGGCAGTTTTTATGGAGCTCTTTCTTAATGATATGTTTGCTTTTCTTTATAACACCAAGAGAGACCATTATCTAGAAAGCAGTACATTATAGCCCAAAAGCCTTGAATCCACTGCTTCTCTCCTTATCCCTGGCTCACATTGTGTAGCATTTACACTTACATTTTCATAGAGCTCTCCTGGATGAATAGCTTTACTCAGAAATGAATAAAAAATCCAGGTAAGAAATGCAACAGGAAAATAATGTGCTCATTGCTTGATCTTTAATCAGTTATGTCATTAGATAGTTAGTTAGTTAAGGATTTTTGAACTGTCATGGAACACAAAAATGAAGTCTAAACTCAAACAATTTAACAATGCATATTCTTTTTAAATTTACCTTTGCTATGAGGAAGCACAGAATAAACCCACTAAGAATGTTTCAGAGAAAGCAAGTTCACACACCTTGTTGCAAATTTCCAGGAATAAGGTTACTGGATTCTCTTCATGTATTCACAAGTTTGATACTACAGAACAGAAAAATGAAAGGCAATCTGGTTTCATTTCTGTTTGAAAATGGTGAGAAATAATGCAAGAAGGCCAGCTATTAGCAGATCATCTCCATTTCCTCTTGTACAAGTTGCTCACACGTAAACACCTAGTGCCACTTCAGATGCAACAGGCTACGAGACACACATCCAGGAGAAGCAGCTGTGACACTGCTCTAAAGACAGACCTGTACTTGCACAGCATCTGGAAACCAGACCACATCTCCTACAGCATCTCAGATGGCACTAGATACTCCTGGTTTTGCTCCCGAATCAAGCACAGGATGCTTTCTGCATTCCTGTGCTTGAGTGAGGTTCTTCCAGAAGTCGATACTAAATCTTGCTTGGAAAGGAACAAAATCTTCCTTAAAAATTTTCATATTTCTCTTGGTAATCTATATCATAAATTGCCTTATTGTTAAAAAGTAATGCTGTATTTCTACTTTTACTTAAGTTATTTTAACTCCTAGTCATTATATTTTTCAGGGCTTTGCCAGAGTAAAGACCCTGATTGTCTTTCTCTTCCCCTGAAAATACTGAAATGTACTGAATATTTAGTACTTGCATGACTCTGAGACCACTTAATGTAATTTCATTCAAAAGAAAATATTGTCTCATTTTAGAGAAAATTTGACAAAATTTGTTTGGATTGATGTTATGACTTCCATTGATCCAGGTTGAACAAAAGCGATGTGACCATTTTGGAATAAGTATGTGTTAATATATATATATCCCATTTATTCTGGTAAGTTCTTGTCTAGTTTTAACCTTTAATTCAGTTTTGAGTGTTCATTTTGTAGCAAGAACTTGACACCTTCTGAGTCACTGTTCCTGGTGAGCTCTGAAGTAACTATGCTCAGCTGATGGTTGCTAACTTTGAAGAGTTCTGTACTCAGCTGACACCAGAAAACTGAAGTTTGAAATTTCTTGGTGAAATTTTTTCAGAACATTATAAAAATTTTTAAAAACACAGACACCAAAAACAAAACAAAAAAAAGTACAGTGTAAAACTCTCAAATGTAAACTTTCCAAATCAGTGGAAACCAATAAACTGTTGCATGGAATCTGAGAAGGCTAAAAAAGACTGAGACCTGAAATGCCCAGATCAAAACCAAAACTTCTGTGGGTGACAAAAACCTGCATTAATGACAGTGTTCAGAAGTTTGATGACTTTCTATGTGCGTAACTTTCCTGCTCTTCTTCTGCTGTATACTCTGTGTGTGTAAATATCTGTATAAGTTACCTAGTTGAGATTAACTCTTTACTTTGTTGATATAATCAAGGTTACCAGAAAAAATTTATTTCTGCAGTTGACTGAGTGGGAGACATAAAGGCAGGAGAGAGGCTCAGCATCTGGTTTATTAGCTAGGGCAATTCTTTTCTATATCTGGACAGGTGGACTTTGGTCTTCTGAAATGACTCCAAACAGTATCAGGCACAGCATTAAAAGACACAGATTTTAAAAGAGCTATTCCGCAGGCCAAGGAGAATTAGATGATCATGGACCCAATGTTTTGAGGAAATCATAGGAGACTCTTGTTCCCATAGAGGCCAGGAGGAAACAGGCTAAATGAAACACAACCAGAGCTAACTGAAGTGAAAGAAAAAAAAGAAAAAAAGGTGTTTGACTCCTAGCTTTCAAATGAAGAATACCTAATGAACTCATGTGGTTTTGCAACTTCCAGAAGAGCCCAACTAAAGAGAAATCATCACCTGCCTCTTTAATGACTGTGTAACTATGTCTCTGAACAGTTGCTGATGGTACCAAACTATTGCCCTGATACCAGTGGCATTCTGATTTAAGACATCAATATGTGGCTTCTTAAGAGGCCAAAAGCTGGAAGGAAATATCTTGTATATTACCTGAAGTAAAGTCTCAAAGGGACCCACACAGATTTTTTTTCCATCAGAACAATTTTCTGATGGATCCTGCAGTTTTTGTAAATTAATATGTTTCAGGGGGCTGTTTCAATTAGATTTTATGTCTTCCAACCCCATTGAGAATTGTTTCAGGTTGCTTTGCCCAGATTAAAATATTTCACTGAACTAAGGAACCTAAAATATTTTATTTGAAAAGCTTCTTGAAATTGGCCTGATTTCTTTGTAACATTAAAAGTTTCTTGTGCCTGAGAATTGGCCTCTGCAGAACTACTTTTTTCCAGAAGCCAATACAACAAAGCTGGACAACGACGGGCAAAACCTCAGTGATATAATGCTGAGTGCATCGTGAAAAACCTAGTACCTCTGCAAACTTGAGACTTTATGGTTGGCTTGAGATTTTGACCATGGATGACTTTCAAGGACTTAGGCCACTGTCTGACAAAGAGTGAAGTACTCAGTTAACATCATGTGCGGGTGAATCCCAACATGTTCAGTTGCACGTGCATTACATCAGAATGGATACATGTGCTGGGGTGTTAAGGTTTTAGCACCATAAGTAACAGTACTCTTTCAGCAACCTCTTTCAGTCTGATGTAAACATGATGGTAGCCAAACACAGAATATCACAGATTTTCAGGCCTGAAGCAAGAACTCAGAAGAAGCTATTCTATACACTGAATCTACGTTATTACAGGAATTAGATTATACCCAGGGATCGTTGTTCAGTACTTATTATTCAAGAAATATCACCCAGATGCTAAGCCTGTACATTTACCTTTGTTAGGGAACCCCACATTATGAAAACTCCCTGCCCTTCAAACTATCCTCTAAAATATTTTAAAATTTGTCTTCCTGTTTTGTACCACAGAGAATTCTTTACTCTGGATACTTAGCTCCTAAAAAAAGAAGTAAAATATTATTATCAAGTCTCTTTTGCTAAGTATACAATCTGCTTCAGAACTGCTATAGGACTAATTCAAAGTAACTGAGATTTTCATTGCGTGTAAGCCATCTGAACACACCATCCTAACTCAAAATGGTTTTGTGAATCACTATAGCCAATCTGGCTGAGGTTTGTTCTCATTTGTAAATACTTGCTGCTGATGTCATTTAAACTGTTGTCAAATTCCCTTATGTATAAAGTATAAATATTGGTAGTTGTTCAGTATACATGTTATCTAATAGGTACTAAAGAAAACAAGCTCTGGATAGAAAGCGTTGGGTTGTTTCAAAACTTCCATAACTTTACAATAAGAGTGTTACTTTATTTTCTGGGATTAAAAAAATCTGTTCTGTTTACTACATAGCCATTTACATTCTGGCTTTGGATTTTCAAGAAGAATAAAAGTCTGTTTCCATTAGCACTAAAACCATAGAGAGACTTTCACCCTAGAAATGTCAGGCACCATTACTTTCTGTAGAGTCTGAAAGCACTGCATCTGTTGTTGTCAGAAATGGGCAACATGTCTATCCAGAGGAGAGCAATGAAGCCTGTGAAGAGAATTTGTTTAAAGCCAGGCAACGTTGTTTTTATAGATGGCAAGTAGCAGCAGTAGTAAGAAAAATACCAAATTTCCCTTCCTTAAGAAAGAAACACATGATTAAAGAAACGACTTGAGTTATTTGTTTTGCAGGAAGAAAGAGTAAATGCTTTGTATGGTTGAGGCAGTGTGATTTCCAAAGTTTGCAGCACACTTCAGATACAATAGGTGAACGCAATATTGGTATGTGGTACTGCACTTCAAGGAGTATTTCAAATAACCAGTGTTGACTTAATTCTTTTTGTTATTGTTGTATACTCCAAAAAGCAATTTTTTCAGAAAGGTATTATGCTTAAGAAGCAGATGCTAAACTTAAATGTTCATGAGAAAGTACCAAATTAGTAAAACTCCAGAATTAGTAGAATGTGAACTTAACAATACATGTTTTCTTACTATTTACACAATTCTCATTCATGTAACAGACTCACCTTAACTTGGATAGAGATATTAACTTATCTAAGGCTTTGTAAAAGCAGTCTACATGCATTTTCTCAATAGACAGATGCTGCACATGAATGAAGTTTTATAGACCCTGTCTCAAAATAAGCTAATATGAAAGTATCATGTAAAAAATTATGTGGTCCAGCAACATACACCCTAAGTTCTGCCCTGATATTTAAACAGGTTTTAAAACACAGTATGTAACAATATAATACCATTTTCATTCTCATTTTTTGGGGTTAAAAACCCCACTGGTGTACATGGGACAGTTTTTATTTTTCACAGCTATTATTACTATTATTATTATTATTACTATTAGATTATTTTATTTGCAGATTTTAGGTATAAAACCACATCTGTTGCAAGTACATCTGATGACAGTAATTGCCTTCAGGGTCATGATTTATATCAAAAATGATTTTTTTTCAAAACCGTTAAATTCATTCTCTTTAACTGAATTACAGATACTTCATTTTAAATATGGACTTTGCTTGAAAAATTCTTGTAACACAGCTCTGACTATCCACTCAATAGTTTTTATTAGTTTTGAGTTTAAAATAAACATAGTGAAATGAAATTCAGAAATTCGTAAAATGAAAGGGTAATGCCGAAAGACAAGACTCCCCTGAGAGTTCAAATAAAGATTTAACTTAATCTTTTCTCTTAGTCATTAAAGAGAGTATGATACAGTTCACAAGACCACGGCACTGGTAATCCAGTGTGAAAGACTCTCTGGATTGTGTCAGGAACATTCCTTGACAATCCCATGAACTCTTAATGTCTCTCTTTATGGTCTGTTGGGGAAAGAGAATGAGAATATAGAATCATAGAATTATATAGGTTGGAAAAATCCTTCCAGATCATCAAGTGGACATGCTCCAGCACCTCAGTGTCTTTTTTGAGGAGACCAAAACTGAACACGGCTTCAGCACCTCAGTCCTCTATTTCTGGTACAGGCCAGGATGCCAGTGACCTTCTTGGTCCCCTGGGCACACACTGGCTCATGTTCAGCCAGCTGTTGATGAGCACCCCCAGGTCCTTTTCCACTGGGCAGCTTTCCAGCCACTCTGCCCCCAGACTGTAGCACTTGGCCTTGCTGAACCTCATACACTTGGCCCATCTATCCAGCCTGTCCAGATCCATCTGCAGAGCCTTCCTGCACTCCAGCAGATCAGCACTCCCACCCAAGTTGGTGTTGCCTGCAAGCTGACTGAGGGTACACTCAATCCCCTTGTCCAGGTCATTAGTAAAGACATTAAACAGGACTGGCCCCAGTACTGAGCCCTAGGGAGCACCACTTGTGATTAGTTCCCAGCTGGATTCAACTCGTTCACCACCACTCTCTGGGCCTGATTTTTACCATCCAGCCAGATTTTTACCTAGCAGAGGTAACACCCATCCAAGCCATGGGCAGCCAGTTTCTCCAGTAAAATGCTATGGGAGGCAGTGCCAAAAGCTTTACAAAAGTCCAGGTAGACAACATCCATTCTTTCCCTCATCCACTAGATGGGTCACACTGTCATAGAAGGTTGGTCAAAAATAGGACCTGACTTTCCCAAACCTTGTTTTCTGGGTCTGATCCCCTTGTTGCTCTGCACATGCTGTGGGATGGCCCTCAAGATGGTCTGTTCCACCTTTCCTGACCTTCTCAAGCAATGAGGTCAGGCCGACAGGCCTGTAGTTTCCACCAGCTCCGTCAGTATCCTTGGATGAATCCCATCCATTCTGATGCAGACTTGTGGGTGTCAAATGTTGCAGCAGGTCACTGACCACTTCCCCTTGGATTATGAGGGCCTTATTCTGCTCCCCATCCCTGTCTTCCAGCTCAGGGGGCTGGGCAACCAGCAAAAAACTGGTCATATTAACAGGTCTTATTGCTGGTATTATTAAAGACTGAGGCAAAGAAACCATTAAGTATCTCAGCCTTTTCCTTATTCTTTGTCATGATATTTCCCCCCACAACCAAAAAAGAATGGAAATTCTCCTTAACCCATCTTTTGTTGTGGATGTATTTATAGAAACATTTTTCTTTTGCAGCACTATACACATTAATTCTAGCTGGGCTTTGGACCTTCTAGTATACTCCCTGCATAACTTCACAACCTGAGTTGTCTGCCCCTGCTTCCAAATATCATAAACTCTCCTTTTTACTCTGAATTCTAGGCAAATCTGTTCAGCCAGGATTTCTTCTTCCCTGCCATCTTGTCTTTTGGCACATGGGGACAGCGGGCTCCTTCACCTTTAGGATTTCCTTCTTGGAAAATGTCCAGCTTTCCTAGACTTCTTTGCCCTTCATGACTGCCTCCCAAGAACTCTCCTAATCAGTCTCCTAAACAGTCTAAACTCTGGAAGTCCAAGGTGACAGTTCTGCTGACCCCTCTCCTTACTTCTCCAAGAAGCAAAAACTCCATAATTTCATGATCACTGTGCAGCTGATGGCCTCCAACAATCACATCACCTAACAGTCCTTCTCCATTCACAAAAAGTGGGTCCAGTGAGCACCTTTCCTAGTTGGCTGCCTCAACAGCTGTGTCAGAAAGTTTTCTTCCACTCACTCCAGGCACCTCCTGGACTGTTTCCTGTCTTCTGTATTGTATTCTCAGCAGACATCCAGTAAGTTGAATATGCAGAGATTGGACCCACTACCTATATAGTAAAAGTTACATTTATTTCACAAGGCCTGGATTTTACTCACTGTGTCTAAAACCACTAGTAAAAGCTATTCAGGGCCTTGGGTAAGCATTGCTAAAAATTATGGAACTTCTCAGTAGGGTCATTTAACATAAAAACATGTCACAAATTCACAAGTGCATTCTGTGTTGAATGTATTATGGTAATTGAACTGTCATCATAGTGTTGTCAGTATGCATCTGTGTCTAATTGAAATACATTTCATTGCAGTTTAGCCATAAACAGTATGTGAAAAGTCTTTCTTGAAGGACTGGAGGGACTGGGGGATGGTTTCTGCAACTTTTTTGGGGGGGAGGGGGGGTGTTTGTTTATTAGTTTTTTTGGTTTGGTGTGATCTGTAAACAGGAACACCAGAAATGAGAAAATAGAATATTTAAATTAATAAAATTAGCCATATAGTCATGAATTTCAAGGAACTTTGGGGTTTAGCTGATTCTTAAATTGATTTTCCCAGCACTAATACTAGAATTGATCCAAGTAGGAAAAATTTACTTACAATTTTCCATTGTAGATCATTTAAAAAGAGTTGTGTAGTTTAGGCCTGAATACCACATGCAATAATTCATTGAACAGCAATCCATATGCTACACATCTCTGTTAATCTGTCAAGTGAAAATGCTAAACCAGGAACAGATGAGAATGCTAGATTTATTGTGACAATGTATTTTGGATTCCTTCTTTGCTTTTCTCACTTAAAAACTTCTACATTCTAGATATTATTCCTAGGTAAATACTTACTGATGACTTCCTGTTCTTTCCTGGTGAAAACTGGTCTGCTTTCACCCAGACTCTCAGCAGAGACTGTCCAAATTACCAGTTTAGTATTCATTATAGGACATTTTTTAAGTAATGCAATACCTAGTACTATCTCTAAAGAAACATAAATTAATTGAGTAGATGGTATATGTAAAGGTAAGTCTGCAGGGGAATAGATGAGAAAGTATCATATTGTTTTAAACTCTTGTTACAAGTTTAAGCTACAGAAAGGTGACATACCACCAGAAGAAATTTTTGGCTCATTCATGCAGCCAAAATTACTTAACTTTTAAATCTGAGTAAAAGCATGAGTATTGGTGGATTCACAACAGTGGTTGTATCTGGAAGAAGTTAGAAGGGCACACATGCATGTGTGTCTCTAGCGTGGGGCCCTAACCAGAGCGTTGGTTGTTGGCAGTCTGTGTGCGCTTTCTTTGCTGAGTTGGTTGAATTTAGGACACAGTCTAGGCTTGCACACTTGCCCACGAGCCTGAAAAGAGTCCTGGTGTTCCCAGTTTAGGTACAGACTGTGTGAATGCTATACCCCCAGTCATGATCACAAGCCAGTGTGGTCAAAATTTCTATTTTGTGAAGCTTATTTCTGGTTGTAATATGAAGGAAAAAAAACCAAACCAACACTAGTATTTTATCATCAAGCAGCTTCCTGTTCTTATATAAAGTTAATCTTGCTCTATGTGTGAAACAAAAAGGGTACGTGTCTGTCCTTGCAGCAGTTATCCAAGAAGTCTTCTCTTGCCTATCAGAAATCTGTAGGATCCTGCACGTCTTCCTCTCATGTGGCCAATGTTTGGCTTATACATTTTTGTTTAAAATGTAGTTCTTATTATTTTCAGCTTAGTCTCTGTTTAAGGAGACAGCAACATTCTAACTGAAGAGATAAACAGGATCTTCAGTGCTGGTCTTTCTGAACTGCTTGTCACCATGCAGTGAAATTCACAAGGCACATGTCGACGGCTTAGATTCCTCACTCAGCATTTCACTAAGCCATTCACTTATCAGGTACTGATATGCCTGATTAAGACCCACTGCAGTTCCTGTGATGACTTTTAGCCATACCTCCTCTTTTCCATCCATCAAGAGAGTGAAGCTGTACTTTCACAATCACCAGTTAGTTCCTTATCAGTCAGTCATGGCCGTGGGCCTTATTAATGCAAAATAATTCTCTCATCCTCTTGTCTCCTGACATCACTTTCTCCTCCAGTTTAATGGTGGGAAGCAATGAAGTAGCAGTACAGACATAGTGTGTGTCAGATAATCGTGGTAGCTACCAGGCAGCCAGATCATCAGACCTTTCACAGAAGGAAACAGAATTACTGATAAGAGAAGGCTTATATCAGATGAAGATGCTTTGTCTAGAAGAATCAAAATGAGCTTTTACAGGTTAGGAAGAAAGATAGCTGATGAAAGTACACAATAGAGAACATCTATAAGCCTGATGAGGAATATAAATAAAAAACAAACAAATAATGACACCAAATGTCAAGATTTATACACAAATTGTTAGCAGCTTTATGAAGCCTACCTATGTGGTGATATTGGAATATTGCTGTATATCCATTCCACAGCCATTTTTCTTGACTTTTTTTTCAAATAGATAAATCTCTTTTCCTGACTCTTAGCAGTACAGGCATACTTAAATATTGGCTGTTACTAGAAATAGATATTTCTGGATAAAAAAACAAGACAACAGAATATTAAATTCCATTTCAAACACTCATAAATTAGAAAATGCTGAAATTAAGTCTACTAGGTAGTAGTTCTGAGTCCATTCACTAAAATTAATCACATAAGCACATAATACTCAATTTTAAAACAGTGTTTTTAATGTGCATGATGTACACACTCACAATAAAAAAAAAATCTTTTCTGCTATTCATATTTTAGGATACTGAATGAATTTGGTATAGAGAATGTCCATATTTTTATGAGTATTACAACTTTGATATTTTCATGGATATTTTAGCATCCAGGTCTTCTAGTAATGTCATGGTTTAATATAGTTTGGGTCTTTAGTAAAGGGGCCTTCAGCCACAGAAGTGATTCTCTTGCAAAGAGGTGCTTACAGCTTCCTCTATGACCTGACAGAACCAATCAATTGGCTAGTTTGAATACTTTGGCAACTTTTTAAGCCACTTAAGAAGCTTGACATGCCTCTGTGATCCACATTTAAGAACGAACAGAGCCCGGGAAAGCTCTCTTGTCTTCTGGCTTTCGAACAGGTAGTGGGGGGCCCTGCAGGCGGCCCAGCGGGGCCGGGCCGAGGCACGGCCCTGTTCCACCTGCGGCCCCCCCCACACCCTGCTACATGCATACGGCGCGGCCCGGCTTTCCCCCGGCCCGGGCGGGCGGGGAGGGAGCACACGGG